>NC_063165.1:3630134-3707743 GCF_023159225.1 Perognathus longimembris pacificus | reverse complement strand
ACCTCCATCCCTTTCTGAGAACACTGTTCCGTGGGCGCAGTCGAGTATTTTTATTCTGTTTACGTTGACTCAGATGGAGGAGCTAAAGGCAGTTTTGAAACGTATTCTAATCCTTTGGAATGTTGGTCTACATGACGTGACGAAGGTCCGCTGCTGTCTCGGTGGAGAACGCTATTGTTGAATGTGAACAGTTAGCTCCTCTCAAGCGGACACGCGTGAAGTACTGGAAGGCTCAGAGCCCCGGGCGGGGGGGGGGGGGGGGCGGGCTCGTGGTGTCCATCGGTCCTGCTCAGACAGGACCACCACTGGAGGTGGTTTCCCTCCCTCCCCCTGCTCTCTGTGGTTTGCCAGGTGCAGAGTTTCAGGGGGTGCCCCTTCTGGTCTCCTGCGTGCCGAGGAGGAGCCCGGTGCCCCCCCCCCCACCTTCTGAGAGGCCTCGGGGCTCTTCTCTGCCTGTGCTGGGGCTCTATGAAGAGGTGCCAGGAGCGGGTGTTCCCCGTATCCCGGGTGGCAGGCCGTAGCTGTGCCCTCGATGTGGGGAGTCATGTCCCTCACGTCTAGAAGACGAGATGCCGGCGACAAGGCTGTTGTGTGGGCTTCATTTTTTTTTTTTTTGCCAGTCCTGGGCCTTGAATTCAGGGCTGAGCACTGTCCCTGGCTTCTTTTTGCTCAAGGCTAGCACTCTGCCACCTGAGCCACAGCGCCGCTTCTGGCTTTTTCTATCTATGTGGTGCTGAGGAATCGAACCCAGGACTTCATACATGCTGGGCACGCACCTTACCACCAAGCCACATTCCCGGACCCTGTAGTTCATTTTTAACATGGTGTCCATGCTGGTTTTTTTTTTTCTTTTTTTAGAAAAAAGAAAAGACAGCATGTTGTTCTGAGATCTCCCCTTGCTGACTCCTGTGAGTGGAGTTCAGCGTCTACCGTGTCTCACCTCGGTGTTATCTGCACAGGAGCACAAGGGAGCTCCCACTCCTGCCGGGCTGACCGCCCTCCGCCCGTCCCTCCGCCCGTCCCTCCTTCCTGAGGCTCTCCCCTGACTTTAGAAGCCCCGTTTTCTACTCCCACCTTGTGCGATTCCATCCTCAAAGGGGGTTCGCGTAGGATCAGGGTCACGCAGTGTTTCTCTCACACCACGTGGTGGGCTTTAATTCCATCCGGGTGGCGGCAAACCAGCTCGGTTTCCAGACCCTGATTTGAAGCCCTGATTTGAGCTGAGGTGTTGTCGTAGTCCGTGCATTTCCCTTTCCTCGGGGAACAGCGTGGCCTGTCTGGAATCTTCTTCTGCGTCACGCGCAGACCCCCACCCTCAAGCCACCCTCTCGGCAGCCCTGGGCTCGCGGGTGGTGTTTGTGCACGCACCCGGGGAAAGTACTTCAAGTATCCTTGGAAAGACAGATGCTCCATTTATGCAAACGAAAGGACTTGTCGCAGTGTCATATTGTCGTAAACAACGTTGCGGAGAAGTGTCAGCAAGGAAAATTAATCTTGATCAAGCTAAAAATAGACAGTCTTGACAGTTACGTAGAAATGTAAAATTTCCATGTCGCGGGCGGGCGGCACGGGGCTGGTTCTTCCCAAGAAGGCTTTGTCAGGAAGCTTTTGCCCCACAGAGTCTAACTTGGTTCTTTAAAAAAAAAAAAAAAGCGGATAGTCATTCTTAATATGGCATTCTGGGCCAGGCCGTTCGTTCCAGGCCAGGCCACGGTTGCGTAGATAATATTTTACTTACGCTCTGGCAAGAAGGAAGATACATTCCTGTTAAAGGTACGCACACCATCCTGTTGGCACGAGGGTAAGATCTGCGCTTTAGTTCAATAAGGTGGATTCCGTAAGAAGTTGAATTCTGCAGATGTCAAGCAAGGAAGGTAAGATGTCACTTGCACACATTGCCTCTAGCAGACCCGGTTGCATTGTTGTACTCTGCGAGGCGGAAGAGGAACAACAAGCAAGAACTTTCCGGTATGCCCAGCCGACAGCTGTTGTCCGGACAGAAACTCCTGCTCTGCCTTACCCGTTTACTTCATTCTGTGCAATTAATTCTCCCTCAGGGTTCTCACGGGCCATCTGCTTCCCCACGAGAAGCCTGGGAATTCCAGGGCTGTCCAGTGTGGTCTTGAGTTCTGGCAGGCGATGCTTTCCTGTACGACTGCTAGAGACTCATCCTTCAGGGCAGATAAAACGTTTTTCCTGTGCAACTGTTAGAGAGTCATCCTTCAGGGCAGATAAAACGTTTTTCCTGTGCAACTGCTAGAGAGTCATCCTTCCGGGCAGATAAAACATTTATTTATTACTATTATCTTTAAAAGCGAAGAAACGGTTGAAAATTAGAACAAGAAGAATGGCGTGGAGAAGTAAATTCGGTGGTTTCCGTGGTACACAAAACAACGAAATGAAGTCCATCCAATAACATCCAGCCACATTCTTTACGAACATCATGATTAGGCCGGATTCCGCACACAACATCATCCGGGGGCGGGATGAAGGAAGTCGGGGAATGGGAGGAGAAATGGTATTTTCTGAAGACAGAAAGAGGAGGAACATGGGGAAATCACAGAAGAGGTGGGAGAGACAGCCGAGAAGCACAGAGGAACAGAAGTGTTCCAGAAAGTGCTGTGCTCCATCCCCTGGCTTTCTGTGTGTGTGTGTGTGTGTGTGTGTGTGTGTGTGTGTGTGTGTGTGTGTGTACCAGAAGACACACAGGTGGCCTGTGGAATCGGTGGCGATGCAGACCCTCCTGGCAGGTCTTAAACCCATGTGGAGATGTGACGTGACCAGGATTGGTTAAACTCTCCCGTGTGAAAGGCCAGACTTGGGGAAGACAAACGCTTTGCTGCTTCCCTCATCTTGAAGAGCCGTGTAGCGGGGTGCCATGTTGAGAAGAGGCCTCTGGAGACCGAGCTACTCTGGGGATGGAAAACCAGGACCAGCCGGGGCTCGAGGAGTCTTGGGACACGTCTCCACGTGTCTGGGCGGGAGACCGTGTGAGGGGTGGGTGGAGGTTTCTGACTCACAGGTTGCCAGGGCAGGGAAGGTGCCCCGGCTGCAGGCTCGTCCCCTGAGCCATGGAGGCAGCGGAGCTCTGGGCCTGTAGACCGTGCAGAGCGCCCAGCCGCTGGGTCCTGCCTCTCGGTGAGGCGCGCTGGCTGCTGGGTGGATCTCAGAGCCCCCGAGACCGGGCCTTCGGGGGTGGCGAGTTTCACAGCCTTCAGGATGGGGTCTGAAGGCACCGAGACAGGCAGGCGGGCAGGCAGGCAGAATGCAGGGCTGCGGAAGTGGGGGGGCTGGCCCCCACTTCTACAGGTACAGAACTCAGTGCTGTGTGCGCATCCTTCTGCCTTCTGACACATCCTGGAGGCTTCTGGGGGTTGGATGCTTGCTGCCACCGGGCATACAACTGAGGACGGTGAGAGAGACTAGAGAAACAGGCGGGAACCAGCCCGTGGCGGGGCATGGCTTCCCGTGGCCAGCAACGGCTCCCCGTACATAAGGACACATCAAACGGTTTTAAAACTCTCCCCACGTGGGTTGTCCCAGCAGGCCGCGCACACGGTCTGACTCACTCCCACGAGCCTGGGGACCATTGCCACGCGGCGGGAAGAGCGGCGGGTGGGGGGCAGAGACCCCGGGGACGGCAGGCTTTTCCACGCCTGTCCGCGGAGGGTGGCGCGGGCCGGCCGCACCGCCGCCGTGACCCGCACACAGGGCGCCCTTCCGTGCCGCAGGTGCCCAAGCCGCCCGAGGACGCCGCTCCCCTCCCCAACGGCGACGTGGCCGCCCAGCCAGAGGGCGCCGCCCAGGTAAGGGCGGCGGGGCCCCTCCTTCCCCCCAAGCCGGCGCCTCGCTTCTCCACGCCCGCCCACCCCCCCGATATCCTGGCTCTCTGTTCTGCTCAGGGCGCCAAGACGACGGGAGAAGGTGGAGAAGACGAGGGGCAGAAGGAGGAGGGCGAAGGTGCGGGCAGCCCCCCCGAGTCCCCGGAGAAGCACGTGAGTGCCGGCTGCTTTTGCAGTCCTTCCACGGGGCCTGGTCTGCTGTCAAAGCCATAGGGGCCCCCCGTGGGCTGTGGCGGGGCTGGGGGGGCGGGCAGGTCACTTCCGTTACTGTGGGAACCAGGGCGGGGCGGAGGGAGGAGCCGGAGCCAGGCCTGCAGGCCCAGCCGGACGAGGCCTCTCCTGTCCGTGAGCTTGCTGGCCGTCGGGGGTGCTTGGTGGATGCAGAGTCTCTGTCCGCCTCGGCCCTTCTCGTTCCTACAGACACCCGCTTCCCCGCCCGGCGGCTTGGGAAACAGAGGCTAAGGGGTGACACGTATTTGTGGGGTTGACAAGATGAAAAGACAGCCTTTGGGGCGGAGACAGACGCGCTGAGTTCAAGTCCAGTGTGTGCGGGGGAGGGCAGGTCCCACTGAGGCACAGAGCACCTTGAAGGGCTTGCAGACACCTTCCCCGTGCCTTCGCCTTCGGAGGCCGCGTGCGAAGGTTCTCGGAGCATTCACCCTCTCCCGAGAAATTAAGGTCAAGTCAAATATATGATGGAGAGGGTACAGTCTCTCTGTCATGTTTCCTTTTTTTCTCCTCCCGTGCCTCAATTTGTTTCATGCACTTTATTTTTAAAGTACAATGTTATTATTGTCAAGGTGTTGTACAGAGGGGTTGCCAATTCACAAGTCAGGTAATCATACATTTCCTGCTTTGGACAATGTCACCTCCCCCCCTTTCTTCCCCCTCCCCCCCCAGTTTCCCCCTCCCGACCCTGCTCACAAGTTACACAGTTCATTTTCCACATGCGGTATGCTGCAGAGCGTGATTGCATTTGTTCACCCACGCTCCCTCCCTTTCTGTGTCCCCCTGAGTCCCCCCTAAAAGAAAAAAAACCCAAAGCAAAACCCACCACCACCACCACCACCACCATTACCACCACCATTACCACTACCACCACCACCACTACCACCATTACCACCACCACCACCACCATTACCACCACCGCCACCACCTCCAAATGCCCCATGCTTCCATTTCCTGGAATTCCCTTCCATAAATAGTATTTTAAATGTTCAGGGGAGTTTCACCTTTGGGGTCCTCCCCTAAGGGTATATCCTCCATTTGTCTGTGTGTGTGTGTGTGTGTGTGTGTGTGTGTGTGTGTGCGCGCGCGCACGCGCAGTTGTTTAGGGCCAGCACGGGTTATCATGTCCAATTGTATTTTAGATCTAGCTTCTGCATGTGAGAGGAAAAACGCGCCGTTTGTGTCTCTGGGGTCACCTCACTTAGCATGATTTGTTCTGGGCCCATCCATTTCCCTGCAAATGGCATAATCTTATTCTTCCTAACGGATGAGTAAAATTCCACGGCGTATGGGTACCGCATTTTATGAATCCACTCACCTGCTGTAGGGCACCTGGGCGGTTTCCGTACCTTGGCTCTTGTGAATAGTGCAGCGGGGAACATGGCTGTAATTCCTTCTTAAATTATACGAATGGAAGCGAACCCTGTGAGACTCTGGCCACCTCCAGGCTCCCATTCGTTTCTTGTTTGGGCTGGATCTAATCAATAAAGACAATTGGATTTGGGAAAACGTAGGACTAGCCACAGCTGTTAATTCTATACTACCTAGAGTGAATTTTAGTCCCATTGTGTATGGATAAAAGACAACGAATGTTCTTTGAGAACCACAGGCTTTACGTCCACCCCCCCACCCCGCCCCCCGGTCACCTGACAAGCATTTAGGAGCTCACCCCTTGCTTCCTGAAGGTTGCAATTGTCCTGGCAATGTAACAAATAAACAAGACGCAGATGATTCCCGGCCTAGGATTATGCCCGAGGTGTGGGTGGAAGAGTAAATGGTTGACTGTGGGAGCAGATAAGAGACCCCCCCAAGCTCGGCTTTAGGGGGTCTGCCTTGCAAACAGGCGTTTGGAGCAGAGTCCCGGAAGGGGGGGCGGTCCCTGTGGCTCAGTATGGCTGGGACAGAGTGGGCAGGGGGTGAAGCCAGGGGGTCCGGCGGGGCCGAGTCTCTGGAGATGGCGGTGTGTCCGTGCCAGGGGCTTGGGAGGCTTATGGTGTGTCGGAGCCAGCGCGTGGAGACTAGGTGGGCAAGGAAGACTGGCATGGTGGCAGTCAGGGGGGTGTGTCCAGAGGGCTGGAAGAGGGAGTCCATGCAGATGAACTTTGTGTCGGTCAGGAGCTTGAACTCAGGGCCGCGGTGCTGTCCCCGCGCTTGCGGCTGGTGCTTTTCCACTTTGAGCCGCAGCGCCGCTTCCGGTGTCTTCACGGGTTCCTTGGAGATGAGGCGACTCTCACGGACCTTCCTGCCCGGGCTGGCTTTGAACCGCGATCCTCAGCTCCCAGCCTCTGGAGTACCTAGGGTTATGGGTGTGAGCCGCCAGCACCGGGCTAGATGAACTTGGGTCTCACTGCAGTCTGCATAGGTTTGGGGGTCCCGCGGAACCCCGACTTGAATTCTGATTTTTGTTTTCCTTTCTTTCTGGAGCTCAGGAGGAGGCAGGAGAGCGAGCCGCGGGAGAGGTACGGCCTGCCCTTCCCCACTGTGCACAGGCAGCTTAGTTAACACCTCCTCTAGGTGAGGGCCTTGCGCTCTGGCCTCGCCCCTGTTCTTTGTGGGGTGAGGGGGCCAGGGCCACCCCACACCCCGAAAACCCTCCAGAGGCGAGGCGGGCCGCTGGGCTTCCCAGCGTTGGTGAGGAGAGGACTTGTGTGGTGTGGCACTCCCCAAATCGGCCCCGGCTTCCAGGGTGCGGGGGGGGGGGAGGGGGGAGGTCTTTCCCCCTCCCCTCTTCGGGCCCTCGTGGTGCGGTGGCTGTGCTCAAGGCTCGCTCTTCGCTTGTTTCTGACTCAGGCTGTGTCTGACACAGCGTGGCCCAGCTTGGACCTTCGGGGGGGGGCTCGTCCCGGGACGGGACGGGGGGGCTTGGGGGGCTTGGGGGATTGTCGTTAACCAGCCCCTGGGGGCGGGGGGCAGAATCAGCGTCTCAGGCTCCCAGGGGCCTGGTTGTTTTACGGCGTGGATGTCTGTCACGGAACGGTTTATGCGGTTTTGGAGGCTGACACCCCGCGGGTTCCGGGGAGCCCCTGGGGGAGAAAGAGGGGGCCACTCACGCTTGCCAAGGAGGAAGCCGGAGAGACGGGGGACCCCGGAATCCCACACCGGCTGGCCGTGCGGATGTCCTTCTGACATCCGTCCTTCTCCCCAGGTGGCCCAGCTGGCCCCGGGCTCACGCTCCTCCCGACCCCGCCTGCGGACCAGCCGCGTCCTGCTGGTCAGCGGTGGCCGGCGACCCCGGTTCCGTGCCCGGGAACCGTGGCTGATTAAACACAGAACTGTCAGGAAGGTGAAACGGCACCGGGCCTGTTTCCCTCCCCGACCGCGGGGGGTCAGAGGCGGTGTTGCAGGGCCAGTGTGCTCACACAGAGGGGTGTGTGTGTGTGTGTGTTTGCACACGTGTGCACGTGTGTCGCTGAGAGGCCGCAGGTGTTAGGCTCTTACCTCCCTTTTCTTTGTGTGTCTCTGCTTCTCTACCATGAATGACCCCACGATGACGATTCTGCGACCACAGACGGAAGAGATAAAGGAGGAGGAGGCCGAGGGGGAGGAGGAGGCCGAGGGGGAGGAGGAGGCCGAGGGGGAGGCCGAGGCCCAGGACGCTGAAGGAGAAGAGGAGCCAGGAGAAGAAGCGGAAGATTCCTAGGCCCTCTTCTGCTGAATTCTCCAGTTTCCCAGGTAGGCAGAGGACTCTGGAGTTGGGGTGCTGGGGCAGGGGCCACCCCCGATTCATGTCCCCGGCCCCCCCCCCGGCCCGGCTTCCGGCACCACACCGTCCAGGCCCCCTTTCCACACCCGCTGGCTTGGCTACACTGACGACAATGACTATACCCCCCCCCCTTCACCCCTCCATGCGTGCCCTCCCCGCCAGAACGCATTTCTGCTCCCCGGTAATTGTGCACCGTGTAAGAGTGTGGCTGGTGGCGTGTCACCCCCTGACGGCCGTGCTGGTGTCGAATGAGGGGACCAAGGATCGAGCCAGGAGAGGGGGTTACGTGCTGTAAAGGGATTTGGTTTTAATAGACATTTGGCCATCTCCTGTGGAAAGCTGCATTCTCGTGGCTTTTTTTTTTTGGGGGGGGTGGGGGGAAGGCAGTGGTGTCGGTCCTGGGGCTTGAACTCAGGGCCTGGCCACCGCCCCTGAGCTTTTCGGCTCGAGGATGGCTTTCCACCATTCCAATTCCACCCCAGCTTTTTGGTATTTAATGGAAGGTGAGAGTCTCAAGGGCTTTCCTGCCCAGGCTGGCTTTGAACCGTGATCCTCAGATCTCAGCCTTGTAGCTAGGATGACAGGCGTGGGCCCGCAGTGCTATAGCATTCTTGTCTTTGGCTTTGTGGAACTGGAATTTGATCTCAGGGCTGCACACTTGAGTCTTTTCCTTTGACGCCGGCAGCGGGGCTCAAAGCTCAGGATGCCATGTTCTCTCTCTCTCTCTCTCTCTCTCTCTCTCTCTCTCTCTCGCTTTTTGCTTGTGACCGATGCTCTCCCGTTCGAGCCACGTCTCTCGTTTCTGTTCCTTGCCGGTTAAATGGAGATGAGAGTTTCAAGGACGTGTTTCGCCGGGCTGGCTCGGAGGGGCGGTGCTCACATCTCCGCCTCCCGACCTGCCGGGATTACAGGCGTGAGCCACGCGCCCGGCTCGCCGCTGTCTTCCATGTTCTGGGCACACGGCCGGCTGCCCCTGCTTGGGGTACGGGTTCTGTGGCAGAGGGAGAAACGGGGACCCGCTTCTGAGACGAGAGCAAAGAGCGGCAGATTTCTGGAATTCTACGGGGAGAAGGGTGGGAGTGTAAGCAGGCCGGGCCGCGACCGCTCCCATGCCCACAGCGACAGAGGCTGCAGCGCCGTGGAAATCCCCGCCACGCGGTGGGGGCGCAGAGTCCCCCAAGAACCGTGTGGCCCAGCAATGGGGGCAGTCCCACGGAACACGGCCGGGGCGGGGGGGGGGGATGCTCAGCGTGGACAGGGGGCCGGGCACACGTTTCAGGCTTGGAATCTGGACCGCCACCGGCTGCTGTACGGTCGGGATATGAGGGAGGGAGGGAGGGAGGGAGGGAGCCCCGGTTTCACCCACCCCCCAGGCCCTGCAGTGCTCACCCACTTCAAAGTGCAGCAGCCCTGCCCCACCATCTGCCTTCTCTTTCAGACGACCCCAGCCACGGAGCAGCCTTTGAGATATCTCCCCACGCACGCAACCCAAACCACGCCGGCCGGGAACCCGCCCCGGGGGCCTCTGAGCGGCCGGGCTTCGCCCAGGACGTCTGGGGGGGCCCCCACGCCCGCCGCCTCTGCCAGCCGCGTCCGTCTGGAGTAGAACGCACCCGCCTTCGCGCCGTCGCGCCCCGCGATTCGTTTTGCTCTGAGCAGGTAGCTCCCCGGGATTCGTACGCAGGAAGAGCGGCTGGGAGGAATTCAAGTTCCGAAGCTTTGTGTGTGCCCCGCGGTCCTTGTCCTAGGGACTGAGCTTGGAAAGCGAGGCGCTTTCCGGAGAGCCATCGTCTAAATAAAGATGGATAGCAAACGTCTCGCGCCTTTCTTTCTTTCTTTTTGTTTTGGGTAGTAGTGTTGGAACTCAGGGTCTGGGCACTGCCCAGTAGCTCTTTTTTTTTTCTTTTTTGGTAGTATACTTGTCTTGCTTCATCTTCTTTAATTTTTAAAATTCATTTTAAAATTGTTACTCTAAAGGTAATAATGTCCGGAGGGGTCACCGTTCTGCAAGTCAAATACAGAATACACTTCTATTTGAACAATGCCATCCCTTTCCTTAATCCCAGTTTTCCCCTCCTGTCCCTTGCATGTATAGTTCATTTTCAACTTAGTGTTTAGTGATTACCATGGCTGCATTTGTTCACCCTTTGTCCCTCCCATTTCTGGGCCTCCCCTTTACCCGCCCAAAGGCAGAGAAATGAACAAATAAGATAAAGGCAGGGGTGGGGGGTGGGGGGGGGAACCCAAGAAGGACAACGGAAAAACCTCTGATTTCCGTTTTCTGGAGTTCCTTTTGACAAATACTATTTTATACGATCAGATGCGTGTGCACCTGCTCCTCTGGTCTCACTCGGTGTGAATGCCTACAGACCTGTGTAATTTATCATGTCCCGTTAGCTTTTGCACTCAAGGCTGGAGTTCTAGTTCTTGAGTCACAACTCCATTTCCAGCTATTTATTTTTTTGCCAATCCTGGGGCTTGGACTCAGGGCCTGAGCACCGTCCCTGAGCTTCTTTGTGCTCAAGGCTAGCACTCTGCCACTTGAGCCACAGCACCACTTCTGGCTTTTTCTGTGTATGTGGTGCTGAGGAATCGAACCCAGGGCTTCATGCATGCGAGGCAAGCGCTCTACCACTAAGCTACCTTCCCAGCCCATTTCCAGCTTTTTGATGGTTCACTGGAGATATAAAAGTCATGGCCTTTCCTTCCAGGCCTGGCTTTGAACCGCAGTCCTGAGGTCTCCGCCTCTTCAGTAGCTGGGATGATTATCAGTAGCTGTGAGCCACCGGTGCCTGGCACCATTGTTTCTTGTCCGCGGCCGCGTCTGGGTCCCGTCTGAATGGTGAGAAGTGGTTTTGTCTCAGCGATGACTTGGTTTGGCCTTTGTTTGCCGGTCGCGTGGATTGTCTCGTCGCATCTCGCCCGGGCCACACCGTCTGACCGGCTGTGTCGTCCTCACGGCGGGGGGGGGGGGGGGTCTGTGCGCCTCTGAGCTTCAGGGAGCCGCGGCGTCTGGGCTGTGGCAGCCGTGGGCGCGGCCGGCTGCCGTGGTTTCCCCTCCGCGGCCGGGTGTCTGGTCACCAGCAGCTGATTCGGCCCCGACGGCGTAGCAGGTAGGTCGGTCGGCGTTTCTCTGCCCGTCGCCCGCCTCGGTTGCCGTGGGTGTGCTTTCCTTGCAGGGCTCGGTTGCTGTGTCTCCCCTCCGTCCGCGCCGCCCCCTGCCTTCTTCCTGTAGCAGATGGCGCTTCTGTCTCGTGAGGAAGCGGCCCCGGCTCCTCGCCGGGCTGTCCCCCCTCGGCTGCGGTCACGGGCGCCAAGGGTCCTGCGCGCCCCAGGGACCCTGGCAAGCTCAGTTCTTGTGACTCTGGTAACAGAGACGTTCTGAGGGGGAATGAAGGCTATTCTGTCCCACAGAGATGAAGTACTACACACACACACACACACACACACACACACACACACACACACACTTCTCTTGTTGGAAATAAGGTGAAAGATTACAGTGAAATGGAAACTCATATAACGAAAGATTCTTATTTCAATTTTTATTGCATTGTAATATGGCCTGTGGGAGGGAAGCTGGGCAGGCACGAAGAAAGAAGGAAGGAAGGAAGGAAGGAAGGGAGGGAGGGAGGGAGGGGGGAGGGGGAGGGAGAGAGGGGAGGGAGGGGGAGGGAGGGAAGGGAGGGAGGGAGGGAGGGAGGAGGGAGGGAGGGAGGGAGGGATGGAAGGAGGAAGGGAGGGAGGAAGAGAGGGAGGGAGGGGGAAGGGAGGGAGGGAGGAAAAGAGGGAGGGAGGGAGGGAGGAAGGGAGGGAGGGAGGGAGGGAGGAAGGGAGGAAGGAAGGAAGGAAGGAAGGGAGGGAGGAAGGAAGAAAGGGAGGGAGGAAGGAAGGAAGGAAGGGAGGGAGGAAGGAAGGAAGGGAGGAAGGAAGGAAGAAAGGGAGGGAGGAAGGAAGGAAGAAAGGGAGGGAGGAAGGAAGGAAGAAAGGGAGGGAGGAAGGAAGGAAGGGAGGAAGGAAGGCAAGTTCAGAGTTATGGAATAATCCCACGATTATCTGAAGGTGGTGAGAGCTGTAAAGCATTTGATTCATTCATTGAAAGGAGGCCCAAATTCCAAGCCGTTATTATTATTTTTTTTAAGTTCACAAGGTGTCCTCACGTGAAATTATCCCCCTCCCCACGGTGGCTGTGCCCCCCACCCCCCTTCCCTGCTCCCAGTTTCCTCCCCCTGCGGTGCAGGGATCTGCGAGCGGCTCCGAGGAAGGCCTCTCCCGCTCTGGTTTTCCCGTGAGGGCTGCGGGAGGAGGCTCCGGGCGTCCGTCCGTCCGTCGTGTGCCCAGGGTCCCGGGGCGGCTTCCCCCCCCATGTGTTCTCCACATCCTTTCCCTTGGAGCAGGTGGGGAAGGAGCCGTGGGGCAAACCTGCTGTAGTAACAGGAAACTGCCACGAGGTGGCGCCCAAAGACAAGCTTCCTGGCCGGGTTTCTCTGCGCGCCCTCCCCCCCCCCTCCCCCACCAACCAGGCCCTCTGCCCCGGCAGATGAAATAAAATAATGTCCACTAGGGGCTGGGGATACAGCCCCGGTGACTGCAGGGTGACGATTCCCATGAAGATCCGGGGTCTCCCAGGGCCCCCGTGCCAGGAGCCTCTCACCAGAGCGAGGACCGTCCGGGGATCCAGGCGGCCCCTGGTCTTCCAGGTCCCGGCCCCGCCCATGTGCAGGGATCCGCCCCCCCCCCCCCAGCTCCGTGGCTGTCTCTGTACCTGTGACCCCGGTTCCAGGGCTGGGGGGCGGCTCGCTGTAAGTCCTCGGGTCTCCAGATGTGGTGCGGACCCGCCCGCCTGTCTCTCCTCACGCTCTCTGTCCTCCTCCTCATCTGGCAGCCCCACCCCCCACTCCACGCCCGTGGCTTTCAGCTTCACCAAGCTGTTGTTCAGATGGACCCCCCAATGTCAAATTCAGACGGCGGGGGAGCTAGTCTGATGGCGTTGACAGGGCCCTCGAGCTGCGGGGGCTGAGTCCAGAGCTGCGGGAAAGCCCCGTGTTTGAAGGCTTGGGAGGTTTCATTTTGAATACGCGCACACATGCATGCATAGTGTGTGTGTGTGTGTGCACGCACGTGTGCGTGCGTGCCAGTAGTGGGTCTTGAACTCCCGGTCTGGATGCTAGCCGTTCGCTAGCGCTCTGCCACCTGAGCCATCGAGGCCCTCCCGGCGTCTTGGTGGCCCCACCCCGCGCAAGGTGTTTGTCTCACCCGAAGGATCCTCTTCTGCTCCTTGGTAGAGATTCCCCCCCCCCCTCCACGTGTCCCCAGAAGCTGCCGCCGGGGGGCTCGGGCCTTCTGGGACCTTCTCTAGGGCCTTCTCTAGGCCCTCATGCTGGGGTGTCAGGCAGGGCTGTGCTCCGTGGGCCTGGCCTCCTGTCCCCCCCGCCCAGCGTCTCTCTCGGTGTCTCGGTGTCCGGCCGGGGGCCTGAGCTCCGCTCTCTGGTGACTCTCGTCGTCCCCGGGTGTGACCGGCGCTCGCTCGCCCTCTGTGGGTGGACGCGGGCATTGCTTCCCATCCCGGGGCGTTTTGTTGTTTTTTTTTTTGTTTTTTTTTTTGCCAGTCCTGGGCCTTGGACTCAGGGCCTGAGCACTGCCCCTGGCTTCTTCCCGCTCAAGGCTAGCACTCTGCCACCTGAGCCACAGCGCCCCTTCTGGCCGTTTTCTATATATGTGGTGCTGGGGAATCGAACCTAGGGCTTCATGTATACAAGGCAAGCACTCTTGCCACTAGGCCACATCTCCAGCCCCCTGGGGCGTTTTGGATACAGCTCTCATGAGCATTTGTGGACAGGTCTTTTCTTTTTTTTCCCAGATGTTTTTATTTCTCTTTAAGCAAACGTCGAGCAGAGCGAGTGTGTATCTCCGAGGCCTGAACTCGCATTGCATTCACTCGCGTGCCCCGGGGCGCGGCGTGTGCAGCTCGCGTTTGAAACCATCCCGGAGCCGGTAGCTCGCGCCTCTGATGCCGACTGCGTGCCGGGCTGGGCGGGGGGGCCGGTGGTCCCAGGCTGGCCTGAGCAGGAGCGTGCGGGGTGCTGGGGCCCGCCTGGCATCCAAAGCCAGGCAGGAGGCCTAGCTAGGCGGGGCCTCCCTCTCGCCCCCGGGCGCGGCCTTCCGGACCCCAGGGAGGGCGGTGTCGGAGGTCAGCCCGGTGGCTCCCCCCCCCCCCCCCCCCCCCCCGTGCGCGGAGCTGGCTGCGATCTTGGCTCTGGATCTTGCCGTGCCGGCCCGGGACGTGCCTCACGTAGTCGTTGATCGTCACCCCCTCACCAAGAGACCCACGGGGTCCCCCGCGACCCGGCCCCCGGGCTCCCGTTCACACGGAGAAGAAAAGGAAGCCCCCCCCCCCGCCGCCTGCACGCCGGGGCGCGGGGCTTCACGGAAGGTGCCGCACGTCTGCGGGAGCACTACTAAGCCATGAAAAGGAGCGAGGCACGCGCCAGCGTGTGCTAACGCCCAGGGGGGTCCCGGGAGGAGTGTGCTCGCGGGCGTGGAGGCCCCGTGCGCTGAGATCTTGCGCGCGTGTGTAAGAGGCCACGAGCGGACGGATCTCAGGAGAGACGAAGTTCACTTCCGTCACGCGCGGGCCGGCGCCTTCCTGCTCTCCCAGGCCTGCGCGTCCCCCCGGGAGCCCTGTGCGCTCCCTGACCACTTTTTATTTCCTGAAGCTTTCGGTGGCCAGGCAGAGGGACCCCCACCGTGATCGTGTGTGTGTGTGGGGGGGGGTGGGGGGTGGTTGGAGGGAGCCCGGTAACCATAGCGACAGCACAGCCCTCCCCGAGGTGTGCGGAGAGCCGGAGGTGTTCCCGTCCGTCCATCGGCCGGGAGGCGAATTCCTTCCACGGAGCCTTCAGTGTTCAAAGCCGCTGGATGACGGCGTGTGTGTGTGCGTGCGTGCGTGTGTGCGCGTGCGTGCGTGTGTGCGCGTGCGTGTGTCCTCGGGCTGAGGGTGGGTGAGAGAGGAAAACCTGAGTCCCCCCTCCTCCCCCCTTTAGTGATCGTGTGGACAGGTGAGTGAAGGCGGCACCCCGCTAGCCCTGCCCCCCCCGCCCCCCGGCCCTGCCATCGCCTCGGCCCGCCCGTGCCTCTGGAAGCCCGCGGAACGCACCCTTGGGTGCTGTTTGGGGCTCTTCCTGGTGGGTGTGCCAAGCAGACCCGGCCGGAGCTGGCTTCGGGAGCCGGGCGGGATTTCAGGGGCCGCCCTCTTCTGACTTCCCTTGGAAACAACCCCCGCCCCGGGCTGCCCGTCGCCGCTTGGCTCTGCCGGGTTTTCTGTCCCGTCTCCGTACGGAATCGCAGCTGGGGGTCACAGGGACGTGGCCTTTCACCCGGGGTGACAGCTCCCGAGCTTGTCCACGCCTGACTAGAGCGTGGGAAATAGCCCCGGGGTTAAAAAGTCCAGCGCCATGCGGCCCGAGTTGGCAGAACAGCTAGGACTGGGGGGACGGAGCTCGAGAAGTTCCGTTTCTAATCTGGAGAAGGGGAGAGGGCCCGTGAGCGAATCCGTGGCTGTAGAAACGTGTCAGAGTCCAGTCCATTTTGACCTGTGGGAACCATGCCTAGCAGGTTACAGTGGTGGGGCCCTAGGCCTTGTGGTTACATCTTGGTTTTCTCTTAATTTTTTTTCTTTTTTTTTGGCCAGTCCTGGGGCTTGAACTCAGGGCCTGAGCACTGTCCCTGAGCTTCTTTTTGCTTAAGGCTAGCACTCTGCCACTTGAGTTACAGCGCCACTTCTGGCCATTTTCTACATACATGGTGCTGAGGAATCAAACCCAGGGCTTCATGAATGCAAGGTGAGCACTCTACCACGAAGCCACGTTCCCAGCCCCTTCTCTCTCTCTTTTTTTTTTTATTAATTGGACATAATTTTTTTTTACAAGTTGTTGTGCAAAGAGGGTGCAGTTATATAGTAGGGCAGTGTGTACATTTCTTGTGATATCTTACGACCTGTTTTTCTATCCCTTGTCTAGGTCAGGTTGACATATATGCAATATACAATGTATCAAGAACATATACAGTATTCACAGACTTGGTCTCTACTGTCTCTCCGTCTCCCTTTGTTAACAGTCATATATCAGGGAGATCATGCCCCTTTGTTTTCTGTGTTCTAGGCTTGTCTCACTCAACATTATTTGTTCGAGTTCTGACCATTTCCCTGCAAATAACAGCATTTCACCATTCCTAATCGCTATGTAGTATTCCATTGTGTATAAGTACCATATTTTTGGGATCCATTCGTCTGTGGAGGGGCATCTGGGTTGTTTCCATATTTTGGCTATTTTGAATTGTGCAGTGATAAACATGGAAGTACAAATGTCTTTTTGATATCTTGGATTTTGCTGTTCAGGATAGATGCCTAGGAGTGGTATGGCTGGGTCATAGGGCTGGTCTATATTGAGCTTTTTGAGAAACCTCCATACTGTTCTCCAAAGTGGTTATACTAATTTGCACTCCCACCAACAATGGAGAAGGGTTCCTCTTTCCCCACAGCCCCTCCAGCATTTGTTGTTTCCTGAGTTCAGAGTATAGGCCATTCTAACTGGCCAGCCCCTTCTCTTAAAATTAAAAAAAAATTGTTATAATAAAGCCGACCTACAGAGGGGTCCCGGTTATCTAAGTCAGGTCATGAGTACACTTCTCTTTGGACAGGGTCACCTTCCCCTCCCTGTCTCCCAGTTTTTCTCCCCTGTCCCCACCCACAAGTTGTATAGTTCGTTTCCCACAGCGTCCAGCGAGTACCACTGCTGCATTTGCTCACTCTTTGTCCCTCCATTTCCGTCTCCACTCCTTCCCCTCCCAAACACATAGATGAACAAAGACGACAAAAAGAAAAGGAAAGAAAAAAAAAACAACCCTTCTTGTTTCTATTTTCTGGAAGCCATTTCAATGAATACTATTTTTGTATGATCAGGCGCACGTAGACATTGCGCCTACGTGTTCCTCTCCTAAGCGTGCCCTTCTTCGGTGATTGTTTTCTAAGTGTATTCAACTGTTTTGTTATTTGATTATTTCTTTTGGGGGGGGGATGTTCATCCTTTAGCTCTGGATCACAAAATAATACTTGAGGGTGCAGCGAGAATGAAAGGAGACCCTCTGTGTTTCCACGCCCAGCCCGGTCACTCCGTGGGCTTGGGACTTGCCCCTTCGGGCTTGCCCGTTCGGGCTGAGCCCCTCAGGCCGCGTGTGGGACTCTACGGAAGCTTCCCTGCCGTGTAGCTGGCGGGGAGCCTGGAAGTTACTGGAGACATTGCTTTACGCTTAGCCCGTAAGGAGCAGCACAGGACACCCTGCCCCTATCGGCCTCATACCCCTGCCTGGGCCGAGCTGTTCTTGCTCGGGGCAAGCTGCTTTCGTGGCGCCTCCCCCCCCCGTCCCCCCCCCTCTGGGAGAGCGAGTGCTGAGGAGAATCAGCCCAGGCGTCAGTCCATCTCCACCTGGGCTCTGGCGGCCCTCCCGAACGGCAGAGAGCCTCGTCGGTCTCCAGCCCCAGATGGATCATCACCGGCGACCCGACCAGGCCCCTGCTCTCCGGAGGGCTTTCGCCCGATGGCACAAGGTGAGGACCAGAGGGGGCTGGTGTGGCTGTGTCAAGGGCTCCGGTGCCCAGGAAAGCCGAGGGCGGGTCTGCCGTGGGCTCTGCTTGCCCCTGGCTGTGTGACCCGAAGCTAGGCTGGCGCCGGGCACCGGGGCCAACCCCACAGGGGTGGCGGAGGGCTCGGAACATCCAGTGAGCCCCTAGCACATCTCACTGCCCGGAGGTGGGTTCCGGCGAGCCAGACGGGGTTCCTGATTGGGGCTTGGGAGCCCGGCTTGCTTTAGGGCAAACCGCACCCCCCGGCTTTCTTCTGCAGCTCTGAATCAGGCAGAGCTCTGTGCTCCAGCCTGGGAGGGTCTCTGTCCCTGTCATTTGAAATATCAAGATGACCTAGCTACGTGAGTGCATACCTTAAAAAAAAAAAGCCTTTCGGAAAGTATCTAGCATCACCACAGGGTTGTAATCAGGGATGTCCTGTGGATTTTGGGGTTAGTTGGTAGCATAAACAAAGCCACTAGGAATACTTTTATATATCCACGATTGTAGTTTGTGCCAATGTCCACGAGGTAAATTGGACGGGAGTTCAAGAATTTGGACAGGGTGAACTTGCACCTTTGGAATGGAGGTAGCCAGATGCCCGCCCGCCCGCCGCATGCTCACGTTCCAGGGATGACGACCAGCGTAGGACGCCCTCCTCAGCCCTGCACTGAGGCTTCCCCCACGTCGCAGTAGCTCCTATTTCGCGTTCCTGTCCTCAAGGAGGAGCCAGTGGGGGGAGCCTCCTCTTCTTCTCCCTGGCTGATGTGATGCGCTTTGGGGGAACTCGGTGTCGGGGTCCTGGGCTCTTCGGGCCTCCCCGGTCTTCCGACAGCACAGAGACAGGCTCCCATCTCCACGCACCACACGTACCTCTCACCTCTGGCCTATATTTGGCGTGATGATGATGATGATTTCTTTTCCTGTCAGTCACGGGGCTTGAACTCTGGGCCTGGGCGCCGTCCAGTGCCACTTCTGTTTTTTTTTTTGGTTGTTAAATTGGAGAGAAAGAGTCTCACGGACTTTCCTGCCCGGGTTGGATTTGAACTGCGGTTCTCAGACCTCCGCCTCCTGAGCAGCTGGGATGACGGGCGTGAGCCACCGACGCCCATCTCAGGATGTCCAAAATACCTCCACCCCCCCCCCCCCCCCGCCCTCGGCGCCTCTGGTCCTGTGGTGTCTGCCCCGGAGTTGCCCTGGCCCAGGGCTCCGGGCAAACAGGACAGGGCTGCGCCACCGCTAGCTGCTTGGGTTTTGTTTGTTTTGTAGATAGCCACCTGGGTGACAATCCCAAGGCCCGGGGCGGAGGCCAGAGCAGCCGGCAGGTGGCGTCTTCCCTGCTCTCGGCACCTGCGTTCGACACCAGGCCCTGGCGTCCTTCGGTGCCGCGTCTTTCCAGCCTCCGGCCCTGTCCTTCCCCGCGGGCCCCTGGGCGTCCCTGTCTCGCTGTGCGGGGGTCGCCAACTCTCGGGTGTAGGACGGGACCACCCTAAAATGAGGGCCTCTCCCTGGGCGCTGTCAGCTCGGTGCCTCCGTCTGGGCGTCGCGTCCCGAGGTTCTGAGCGGTGGACGGACGTTTCGGGGAGCCGCGGTTCGGTCCCCTGTGCCGACGGAGGCCGGCGACCCCGGTACTTCGGGAAGTCGTGGGCTGGTTTTCACCACGCGGGCCGTCGGGGTGCTGAGCAAAGACGCCGGCTCCGTGTGTGCCCACCACAAAGTGGCTGGGGAGATAGATGTTTCTAGAAGAAGAAGCCATAAGGGGAGCCTGCACAGGAAGGAGCTCAGGCACAGAAGTAGAGAGGGCTACAGCATGCCCTCATGACAGCAGCCTGCGAAGAAGGTGTGCGGGGGGGGGGGGTGGGGTGGGTAGGGTGTGGGGGGGCTAGGGGAGGAGTGGAGGGGAGTGGCCGGCGTCAGGGGGCCCTGGGCGGGTGGGACTGGGGAAGCAGTGGCCCCTGGGACCCAAGGAGACCAGAGCTGCCCCCCTACAGCAAGTAAACGCAGAGAGCCCTCCGTCTTTCCTCCTCTCCGTCTCCCCCCCCCCCCCCCGCCCCTGCTGAGTTAGCTTCCACGGCGTGGCGCGGTCTCCGGGGACGCCCTTGACCCTTGACCCTCGATGGAGCGTGCAAGCCTGGGGGGCTCAGCGCTGGGGCGGCGACTCCCCCCGGCCCGGGGCAGGCCTCCCGTCATGGCCGCCGGAGGTCCGCTGATTTCGCTGTAATTCTTCCTACCGCTTCCTGGTCCCTCTCCTTCCTCTTCCCTCTCCTGCCCACCACCAGGACAGCAGGTTCGCTGCCGCCGCCCCTGTGACTGGCTGGCACTCGTTTCGGGCTTTCTGGAATTTTCTTGCCGGGTCTCAGGCGATTGCTATTCCTCGTTTTCCTGTGTGGTTGATTTGATGTGTCCCTTGCCTGATCTCCTCCTCGTCAGCCATGTAGCCTTCGCTTCCAAGGCTTCCTCATTGGTTCGTTATTAAGGTTTTTCCCTGTTTCACCCGACTCGAAGCTGTGTGTGGGAAGTCTCTGGCCTCCGGGGCCTCACGCCGGTGACCCCAAGCTACTGAGGAGGCCGACAACTGAGGATTGTGGTTTGAAACTAGCACGGTTAGGAAAGTCCCTGAGACCGTTGGCTCCCATCAACCACCAAAACCCCCCCACAAACCTCCTCCTTCCCCCCAAAAAAAAACCCCAAACAGGGGCTGGGGATATAGCCTAGTGGCAAGAGTGCCTGCGTCGGATACACGAGGCCCTAGGTTCGATTCCCCAGCACCACATATACAGAAAACGGCCAGAAGCGGCGCTGTGGCTCAAGTGGCAGAGTGCTAGCCTTGAGCAGGAAGAAGCCAGGGACAGTGCTCAGGCCCTGAGTCCAAGGCCCAGGACTGGCCAAAAAAAAAAAAAAAAAAAAAAAAAAACCCAAACAAACCAGAAGTGGAGCTGGGGATCCAAGGGGTGGCGTTCCAGCTGAAACAAACAAACAAAAAAAAAGCGGAGGGACAGTGACCAGGCCTGAGTTCAAGTCCCAGTCCCAGGTCAAAGTCAGGGGCTGGGAGGGTGGCTTGGTGGTAGAGTGCTTGCCTAGCACGTAGGAGGCCCTGGGTTTGGTTCCTCAATACCACATACACGAAAATAATGATAAGGAATTATATATATATATAAAACAAAAACCTCAAAGGAAATAGAAACGCTCCGTCTCTGCACAGCCGGGAGCGGCGCTGTCTGTGAAGCTCGTGGCTCCACCTTTCCCTCACCGGCACCATGCTCACTGAGAGCCCACCGCTAGCCACGTCGGGTCAGGCGGAGGCCAGCCGCTCTTCTGGATAGTTCTCTGCCCGCTGCCCACGAAGCAGCGGGTTCTCTCCTCACCACGGGGCCCGGGGCCGGCGGGCACGGGGGGCTTGGCGCCCCGGGCAGGGTTTCCGGGTGTGTGGGTTCAGCGCAGCTCAGCGGGGCTTCCGATCTGTCCATCACAACACAGGCGGGAGGAGGGCGTGGCCGCCGGGGGTGGGCCCCCTCCCTCCCCGTCTCCTCCTCTCCCTGTCGCTCCACTCCGTCCATCGCAGGCTACGCCTGAGGCAGTCGGAGGGCCGGGTGGGGTCCCGCCACCCGCCGATCCCCCCCCCCCCCGCCGTCCACGGTCTCGGCGCGCACGCTTGGGTCACGGTGACCCAGGGGCACTGGCTCGGGCGGGCACGGTAGGACCGGAGGGCGCGTTGCAGCCCGGGCTGCCCCCGTTCACGGACAAGTGTCTTTCTTCTCCTTCGTAGAAGCCAGGGGGAGAGGAAAGAAACAAGAAGATCATGAAGTAAAACAGAGACTACTCTAGAGATGGAAGGGGAGGCGAAGGGGGAGGGAGGAGACAGAAGAATTCGTCCAGGCATATTAACATATACGACCACAAAAGCCCTTACTTCGAATAACTCACACACGCTAGTGGAAAGACTGACAACATCCACATTCATCTATGGATTTTCCTTTTTGTCATCGGGCAACACCTCTTTTTCCGCATACTTTGGTTCTTAAGTTCCACTTTGTCTGGCATTAACTATGCTATGCTGCTCCAGCTTTCTTCGTCTAAATTAGCTTGTTATAACCCCGTTCCTCTATTTGAATTTTTCTCTGTACCATTGCTTTAATGTCCTTTTCTACCTATGGCCCTTCACTTGATTTATGGTGAAATATAATCGTATGGACAGCTTCAATCCCATTATGCCTCAGCAAGCCCCTGTTGGGCCAGTATTTCAACAGGCTACAGCGATTGCCTCTGGACCAACCAACAACCCCCTCAAGGCCCCAGAGGGCTAGCTTCCACCAGCCCATTTGAGAGGAGTTGACACTTGAGAGGGGAGGATTGCCTCACAAGAGTAAGTCATTTCTGTAGCTTTTAGCCCGAGAGGTGGCAAAGTCCTTTCGGAAAGATTAAAAACACCAATACAAATCCACTGCTCTTTCCCACCTGGGGACTCCGCGGGTGGCGTGCGCTGAAACTCCGTGGTCACAGCAAAACGTGTGTCTGTAACCCTGGAACGAAGAGCTGCAACGAGGGGCGTAAGCTTCAGGACCCGTCACGGATTCCTGAGACAGGCATCCATGGAACAGATCCCAGCTAGGGGAAAAGAAAGAAAGGAAGGTGTGAGAAATGAGGTGCGCCTGGAGAGATTAGAGTTTTGGGGTACTGAGTATAGGAAGACCCTCTGCACCCCTCAGGGGAACACAGAAGGGCTCCACGCAAAGATCCATAGCACCCAGGACTTGTACACAGAAAGCAGAGGTGCTTTTTTGGGGGGTGGGGTGGGTGGGTACTTTTACTTCCCCCTTTCCTTCCCCACACACCTGAGTTTTAGCGAGATACTGAAGCATGAGTGATTTCGCTGCTAGCACAGATCTTCCTTTAAGAGGCGGCTCCAGGAGCAGGTGGGTTCACGGGGCTCGCCACGATGCTGTCCTGGAATCCGGGGCTGGGGGCTAAGGGTCCACAGGGCCGTACCCCGATTTCCAAGTTCCCGTGGGTCAGCGCGATGCAAGCCCGGATTTGGGGGTGGGGGTGGGCTCCTCCGTGTGGGTGGAATTCATCTTCGTGGGCCCCGGGAGCACCCTAAGGCCCCGAGGGAAACGCTCTGTGTAAACACAGACCTGTGTAAACACCGGGTCCTGGCTGTTTTCACGCAGAACACGCCGCTTTCTTCCCCGGTCCCTGGGAACTAGGCTCGTCCCTCGAGGCCCCTAAAGACGTCAAGTCTGTCCGGAGTTGATCTGCCACCCGACAGGCAGGTCCCAACCTGTCTTTCTAAGAGCAACCCCGTGCTCTGCCCTTTCCGTGTTTTAAACTCTTACGTGCTACGGTCAGTCTTAAGAGTTTAGGGAGCTACTCCCCAAGATAAAGAGTTTGGTTCTCAATAAAGCCTCCCCTCCCCGTGTTTCCGTGCCCCCTGCACCGGCGCTCAGCCGCTCCCGTGGTTACTCATGCCTTCGTTGGCCCGGTGCTGGCGGAGGTGTGCTGTCCACCCAGCCGTTCACGCCCTGGAGGTGTGACCGTGTTCCCAGGCCTTGCCCGAGGTTATGAGCTTGTTAACAGCAGGGCCGTGGCCCCAGGCTCCCGGTACAGGGATCCTTCCATTTTACTAGTCCAAGTCTTTTTACAAGTCCTTTAAAAAAATACTGTTATTATAAAGGTGATGTAAGAGGGGTTACAGTTACATAAGCCCGGGAAAGAGTGCATTTCTCCTTGGACAGTGTTACCCTTCCCCTCCGTTTCCTTTCCGTCCACACCTGCAAGTTGTAAAAATTCACTTTCAACACACAGTCCGCTCACCCTTTGCCCCTCCGTTTCTGTGCCTCCCCTTGCCCTCCCGACGGCATATCGGCGAGCCAACGGGACAAAGAGAAAAGAAAACAAAAACAGCAAAAAAAAAAAAAGAAGGGGACCTTGTCTCCATTTCCCGGAGTTCATGCGGCTAACCCCGATTTTGTGCGTGTGGAGGCCCGGACGAGTCCACCTTCCCACTGCCTTTCCTTTCTCTCCCTGACAAATCTGTCATCTAAATAGACGCTGGCTTACTATGTCCCGGGGATGGAGCAATGTTTGCTTTCCCCAGACGACCTTCCTTTCTCACCTGCCGGTGCGTGGCAGGGCTCTGGGGTGGATGGACTCGGCCCTGCCCCATGCAGGTGTGGGTCCGGGATCGTGTTGGGGGGGGGGGAGGACGGCGTGGGCTGGCTTCCTGCTGCGTGGGGACCCCGGGTGGGGGCCGGGAAAGGAGGGCAGGCTCAGCTAGAGGCCCTGCAGGTGGAGTAGCCTCCCCCCGCCCCCCGCCGCCAGCCCTCCTGCCGCGTCTCCTGCTTTGAGGACACAGGAAGGAGAGGCCAGTGGACCCTTTGCAGGTTGGCGCCCATGCCTTGGTTCCGGCCTGTTACAGAATGAGAATGGTCAGGAAAGGAAGAAAACTGTGCTCTTTTGAGGTGAAATACTCATGCTGTGATAAAGATACCACAGCTACGCTGGTGCAGGAGTTCATTTCAGACGGAATGCGGACAGATCTCTAGTGCTTCATTTACAAACATGACGTCTGATGATCTTCAAATGAGCAGCATACTTAAATGCAGAAACAGAATAATTTCTGCCTCGTAGTGCCGGCTTCCCTGGAGGCCGAGTTAGGAGGACAGCCTGACTCTAGGAACCGGACACCCGTGTGACCAATAGAGGGAGACCCCATCCCGACACAGCCAGACGGAATGGCGTAACGATGCCAGCTCAGTTGGTAGACGGCTAATAGATCCGTTCTGTACAGAGCCATCTATAACCTTCTTGAAGCTGAGAAGGGTCAAGTCACTCACACGTCATTAGAGTAGCCCATCATTGCTTCTAATTAAGCTCGGAAGATCAATTTTGCTTTTAAGTTATTAGGTTTCTCTTGTATCCCAGGTTTGATTAAGCAGAAGAGCTCTCATGATAGCTGTGCTTAATTAAAATCTCGAGGACGTCCAACAAGTTCTGTTATTTTGTTATTGCCGAAGGAGCTGGCATTCGTGCTCACCTAGTAGCTATCTGGGAAAGCCCGAAGATAGCATCCTAGGTTTAAAAGCAAATCTTTTATTGTTGTTTACTGTTGTTGATATACGGAGGGGTTACAGTTTTGTAAGCCAGGTAAGGAGTATATTTCTTTGGGGGGCAATGTCACCCCTTTCTTTGCTCTCTCCCAGTTTTGCCCTCCTGTCCCTGCCACAAGTTCATTTTGAACATCGGGTCCTGTAAGTACCACAGCCACGTCTGTCCAGCCTCTGTCTGTCCCTCCTTTCCTGTGCCCCCTTTTTGCCCTCCCAAAGACAGATAAACACACCAGACAAAAAGAAAACGAAAACACAGCCAAGAGAAAAACCGCCTTGTTTCCATTTCCTGGAGTTCATTTGATAAATATGACTTTTATGTGCTCAGATCCACACAGCACGGTTAGTTTTCTGAGGAGCCCTCAGGCTGCTGTCCAGAGTACCGGTATACATTCCCGCCAGCAGCGCGGCGGAACTCCTTCCCCACGCCCCCCGACGGCGTTTGGTATTGTTTGCATTCACAATGTTGGTCCATCTAACTGGGGTGAGGTGGAATCTCAGAGTTGTTTGGATTGCATTTCCCTTATGGCCAGGAGTGTTGGCCACTTCCCAAGTGTTTCTTACCTTCTTCCTGTGGAGTGGAGCTTCTCCTTAGCTCCTTGGCTCCATGTAGCGATTGGTTTATTGGCTCTGGGAGGGTTTAATTTCTTGAGCTCCTTGTATATTTTGGATATTAGGCCTTTGTCAGATGTATTGCTGGTAAAAAATCTTTTCTCAGTTGGTTGGCTGTCTTTCTAGTTTAGCAACTATGTCCTTTGCTGTGCAGAAACTTTTTATTTTGATGACATCTCACTTGTCAAGTCTCTCTTCTATCTGCTTTGCCCCTGGGACACTTTTTGAAATGTTTCTGCCCATGGCCTAATGAGTTCTAGTGTTTCTCCCACTCCCTCTTGCAGTAATTTGAGTTTCAGGTCTGACATGGAGGTCTTTGATCCACTTTGAGTTGATATTAGTTCATGGTGACAAAGAGGGACCTGCTTTCAGTTTTCAGCATACGGATGCCCAGTTTTCCCAACACTTATTATTATTTGTTTTCTTTTGTGGGTCATGAGGCTTGAACTCTGAACCCGGGTGCTGCCCCTGTGCTCTTCAGCTCAAGGCTAGCGCTCTACCACTTGAGCTACCGTGCCACTTCTGGTTTTTCTGGTGGTTCATTGGAGCTAAGAGTCTCATGAACTTTCCTGCCTGGGCTGGCTTTAAACTACAATCCTCAGATCTCAGCCTCCCGAGTAGCTAGGGTGACAGGTGTGAACCATGGGGGCCTGGCCCAACATCAATTATTGAAGAGGGTATCTTTTTCCCCCACTATATATCTTTGGCTCCCTTACCAAATACCAGATAACTGTAAGTACATAGTTTTATTTCTGGGTCTTAGTCTGTTCCATTGATCCTTGGGTCTATTTTTGTGCCAGTACCTAGCTGTTTTTGTTATTATAGCTCTGTAGCAGAACTTGAGGTCTGGGATTGTGATACCACCAGCATTGCCTTTTTAAGAATTTCTTTGGCTATTTGAGCTCTTTTGTTGTTCCATAGGAATTTTGGATTATTTTTCTTTCTTGGTAAGGAATGTCATTGGTATCTGATGGGGATTGTGTTGAATTTGTACATTACCCTTGGTAATATTAATTCTACATGTCCGTGAACATGGCTTTTCTGTTTGCTGATGTTGTCTTAATTTCTTTCTCTAAATTTGTATAGTTTTCCCTACAAAGATATTTCACTTCATTGGTAAGGTTTATTCCCAAATATTTTATTTATTTATTTCTGAGGCTACTGCAAATGGAGTTGTTTTCCTGATTTCTTTCTGTTTGTACATTATTGGTATATAGGAAGGCTACTGATTTTTGTGGATTGGTTTTATCCTGCTACTTCGCCAAAGTTATTGATCAGTTCCATAAGCTTGGGGATTGAGTCTTTCAGATCCTTTAGTGTAAGGTCGTGTCATCTTGCAAATAGGGAGAGTTTGACTTCTTCCTTTCCTAGGTGAATCTCCTTATGTCTTTTTCTTGCCTTATTGTTCTGGCTTGGAGTTTCAGAGCTATATTGAAAGGGAGTAGAGAGAATGGACATCATTACCTTGTTACTGATTTTAGAGGTAATGGTTTTAGTTTTTCATGGTTTAGTATGATGTTGGCTGTTTGTCTCTCCTCTATATTCTATTATTTTGAAGTCTGTTCCTCCTATGCCTAGCTTCTCCAGAGCTGTAAAAGCCATTTTAACAGCCTCATGCTTCTGAATTTGGGGATCTGGGAGTTTGGGAAAATAATATTAAGATGATTTTTAAAAATTGGATTGTCCACAAAACAAAGCAAAAGTTATCTTAGCACTCTCATTAGTGAGGACGCAAATACAGCATTTAGAATGAACACAATGCTGTTGAGCATAGGAACTCTCCCTGTGGAGGAATCCATATGATATCAGCTAAAATGACCCAAGACATTCTGGAGCTGGCTAATACGGATTACTATCGGTACAATTTATGTCTATCACCCGTGACAAGTATAAACCAGCCAAAAAGAAACCCCAGTAAAGGCAATTAGTTATGGGATGGATCTCATAAGTGAAAACAACAGGCAAATTCAGGCAACGCATCGGAGCTTGGAGTGACGTAGCGATTTCTCCCTCCCTCCGTTTCTCTCTTTAGCGTGTGTCGTTGACCTCTCAGTGGCTCTAGTCCTGTGATTTGGGTGGCTCAGGAGGTACAAGGGCCCGTCCCTTCGTGGCGAGGATACGTTACGGGAAGTGCGTGCGTGAGTCCACCGTGGTGTGGACCCTGGCGTGAGTCCCGGGCCTCCCTGGCGGAGCCGAGGATTGTCCGCTGTGCCACTGCGCCGAAGCCACAGGCAGGTGCTCGCGGCAAGAGGAGGTGAGCCTCCGTGTGTCTGGACATCTCCCTAGGACAGACAGAGAGTCACGGTGACTGTCCCCGGGGATCCGGCCTGTCCACGGTGGTCTTTCGGGACCACGGGTGCATGTGCGTTAGAGAACTCAGTGCCTTTTAGCACAAGGTTGTGTGGGGTGTCAACAACTCAGGTTACCGGAGCAAGCTTTCTTCTTAATTTTGATCCACTGGGGTCTGAACGCAGAGCCTTGTGCTCACGAAGGCAGGCCCGCTACTGTGTGATCCCTGAACGTATTTCTGGAATCTTAAAATAAATGACCACTACGGAAGGCAGTTTGGAGATTCCTCAACAAGCTACGCATAGGGCTATGATCCAGCAATATCAATCACTCTTGGGCAATTACCTAGAAGATAACATCTATACACATATTTCTGTGTATATATGTATGTCTATGTTTATATTAATTTTACTTATCCATCAGGAAGAATAATTTGTCATTTGCAGGGAAATGGGTGGACCTAGAAACAATTGATCAGTGAAAGGCTTCTCGATTGCCACAGCAAGGAAGAAATCAACGCTAGCTAATTCTTTCCTTTTGCTCTTTCTCAGCTTTTTCTCAGAAGATCTAATACATGGGGTAATTAGCTATTAATTTTTCCCCCTGGGAATTCATTTATTCGACTTCAAACGTATGCTAGTGCTTAAAAGTCTCTACGAAGCAATTAACGCCAGAGGCTTTGTAATCCGACGGATTCATTTTCTTGTGCGTGGGGTCAGCTCGGTGTCTGAAGATGGGCAGGGACTGTGGAAGGGAGAGTGTGTCCCTTGGGGTGTGTCCAGGAGGGTGGGGGCCGTTCCCAGCCCGGGGTCCCATCGGGCCACAGAAGACCCAGAAGCTGCTCCCCGTGCAGCCCGGCGCCAAACCAACAGAGACCGAGATCGCGGTAGACGAAACCCAAGCGTGAACGCAGAGAGTCGCTCGAGTCCCCAGGCCAGGGCCGCCAACAATCTGCGAGCTTCAGAGAATAAGCACTGGGGAGCCCCGGGACGCCAGGCTCAGGGACCGCTGGGGGGGGGACGGGGGAGCCCCGAGATCAGTGGCCGCTGGTGGGGGGACCGGGCCTCGTGGAGGCCAGCCTCTGAAGATGGAGAGGAAGCCACGGCTGGGCTGTGGAGTTGGGGAGCCGTCGGCCGGGATGGGCGCTGCGTCGGTGCCTGGCTTCTGGGCGTCGCTCTCTCTCCCCTTCTGCCCGCCCGCCCCCATCTGTTAGGGATCCCTGACCTCTCAGAGTGGATGTCTCCATTGCAAGGGGGCATCCCGGGGCGCAGGCTGCTGAGGGGGCGCAGAGGATAGGTGGGGGTGTGTGTGCGAGTCAGGCAGGATGACTGCCCTCCCCACACACCCCGAGTGACTTGGGACCCGTCGTCGGTTGCGGAGAATTAGGAGCGGCAAACACTCCCGTGTCTCCTGCCCAGGAAGAATTGAACAGAAGGAATCACTGACCAGCTTTTTTTTTTGTTGTTTTACTGGTAGAGAACCTGACACCTCAGAGCAGTTATTATCACCAAAAACAAAAGAGTCAGATTTGGACATCTAGGCATTAAACAAATCATTTTCTTCTTCTTTTTTTTTGGCCAGTCCTGGGCCTTGGACTCAGGGCCTGAGCACTGTCCCTGGCTTCTTTTTTGCTCAAGGCTAGCACTCTGCCACCTGAGCCACAGCGCCACTTCTGGCTATTTCTATATATGTGGTGCTGGGGAATCGAACCCAGGGCCTCATGTATACGAGGCAAGCGCTCTACCACTAGGCCATATCCCCAGCCCCAAATCCTTTTCTTCTTTTCTTTCTCTTTGTGTCAGTCCTGGGCTTTGAACTCAGGGCCTGAGCACTGTCCCTGATCTTCTTTTTGCTCAAGGCTAGCACTCTACCCCTTGAGCCACAGCACAGCTTCTGGCTTTGTCTGCGTATGTGGTGCTGAGGAATCGAACCCAGGGCTTCATGCGTGCAAGGCGAGCGCTCTGCCGCTAAGCCACGTCCCCACACCCACACTTGTGGCTTTTTGATGGATCGTTAGAGGATGAGTCTCACAGACTTTCCTGCCCGGGCTGGCTTTGAACAGCGATCCTCAGATCTCAGCCTCCTGAGTGGCTAGGATGACTGATGTGCACCGCAGGTGTCGAGCCAAGGAAACCATTATCTTACACTATAAAATATGAATGAGGTTATATTATAAAATATTAACGAGATGAACAAGTGTCTTCTAGTGATCACTTTCCTAAGACTAAAAGCTTCCACGGGGAAAGGGCTGTTCGCCTCCCTTAATTTGAGATGGGGGCGAATTCTGTTCCTCAGCCCACGGCACACGCCCGCATCCTCGCCCGGCTCGCTGTCCTGTGTATTTGGTTTCTGAAGGCCTCTGGGTCGGCGGATGGGAGTCCACTGGCCCGTCTGGCTTCAGCTCCCCTCCGGGAGCTGCCCGGTGCAGTCTCCTTCCCCGGGGAGAGACGGGGTGACGGGCGGTGCTTCTTCCTGAGGACTGTGCCCTGTGTCTGGCTCTGGGCAGGGGGGACTGCTGTCTATCAAGGCCCCAGCTGAAGTGCTGCTTACACATCGACCACCACCGCTTCTCAGGGTGCAAGCAGGAAATAATAATTTGTCCTGTCACGGTGACCAGGGCCTGACGTAAGCGGCCCCCAGCTTGTGCTATGTTATACCTTGTTTGCTTTGTGTGTGTGTGTGCGTGCGTGCGTGTGTGTGTGTGTTTTCTAAACACATTCTTTCGTGCTTGTCCTGGGGCTTGAACTCAGGGCCTGGGCACCGCCCCCGAGCTTTTGTGCTCCAAGCTCAACCACGGGAGCCACGGCCCCGCCTCCAACAACTTCGTGTGGTTCATTGGAGATAGAAGCCCCGCAGACCTTCCTGCCCGGGCTGGCTTCGGACTGTGATCCTCGGATGTCAGCCTCCGGAGAAGCTAGGGTGACAGGCGTGAGCCACCGGGGCTGCCCGGCTCTAGACGCACCCGTAACCCCCAGCGACTTGCTGCCGCAGCCCACAGGAAGCAGGCAAGCCTTCCACCCTCCTCCCGAGAGCCTGCGAGTGAAGGGCAGGGGGTGCCAAGCTCTCCCTCCCGGCTTGGGGGTCAGGACCTCCCTGCTTCTCGGGGCCCTTCCTCTTCTCCTTTCACCTGCTCTCTCGTGACATCTTCCCATTTCCCTCGGCCTGTTTCCTGACATTTTGCCTTTGATAAAAGTAGGGCAAGGAGTTCCTCGGCTCCTCTTGGAAAGGGATTTCATCCGGCTTCCGGCTCGGCGGCTAATTGCGGCTGGGGGGGGGGTGCCGTCTCGGGAGTCGATCTGTGCCGCACTCTGGCAGCCGAGGGAAGCGGGTCTGCTTCCACCTGCGCCTGCCGCGGAGGGGCGACTCGGGCTTCCTTCCTCCCTCCCTCCCTCCCTCCCTCCCCTCCTTCCTTATTGTTGTGGCACTTGCACTGGGCTGGCTTTGAACCGTGGTCCTCAGCTCTCCGCTTCTCGAGTAGCTAGGATCACGGGTGTGAGCCACCACCTACCTCCTGGCTCTGTGAGATTCTCGTTTCCACTTAACCAGCAAAAAAATAAAGCCAGAAGTGAAGCTGTGGATCAGTGGTTGAGCACCAGCCTCGAGTGATAAATCGCAGGGACAATGCCCAGGCCCTGAGTTCAAGCCCCAGGACCGGCACACACACACACACACACACACACACACACACACATCAGTGCACAAGATCTCACATATACACTTAATTTTGCCTAATAGTCTAGTGGCTAAATTTCCTTCTAGCTTTAAAAATGTTATTTAGTGTTAATTTTCCAAGAAGTAAAAATCAAGTGTAAATTTTTTTTTATATTATTATTATAACAAGTAGAAACAAATAGACCTGAGCTCTCTGGGGCTCCTCGTTTCTCCCCTGTGCAGTGGGGGTCCAGTAGCGCCCCCCCCACAGTCTCCTGGGAGTGACTGGGACAGAGTTCTCGTAATACGGTAACCGTGGTCATTTTGCTTCTAGAAGGTGGTTGGATGACGTGTCCCATGCCGGCTCTGATTAATTCTGGGCTTCCATCGACCTGGCCCGTCACAGCAGTAGAGATTCAGCGGGCAGAGTGGCAGGCCGCGCTTCCTTCCTGGTGGGCACTGGGGAGGACCGGGGTGTGGGTGCTCACGGGGGGGGGGGGTCCTCGCTTCCTGGCTGTGCGCGAAGACCAGCCCTTGCGCGCCCAAGGTGCCTTCTCGCCCAGGTGGGCCCCCGAGAGTCCGCCGGCCCCGCGGTGCGCGCGCCTGGGCTTCCGGGAAGGCCTGCCACCCCTCGTCTTGGCGGGGGGGGGGGGCCCGCGTCTGGTATAGCACCTCGCCCACAGACCCTGCACCTGCCCAGAGGCCCCTCGGTGCCAACCGCGGAGGAAGGAAGTGGTGGGGAGCGGGGAAAGGCCGCCTGGGCCCCGACCTCCTGCAGCTTGCTCTGTACTGTGTGTGTGTGTGTGTGAGTGTGTGTGTGTGTGAATGTGTGTGTGAGAGAGAGACTGAGACAGACACAGTGAGAGAGCAGGAGAGAGAGCTGGAGGGGGGGCCTCTCCTCTACTGCAGGCTGTCGAAGCAGGAAGCCACCTGCAGGCCCGGGGGTGGGGTGGGGTGGGGGTGCCGTGGGGTGCTCTGTGCGGCTTGGCGGAGGTGAGGAGGTGCCCGCCCGCCCAGCGAAGGGCCCCCGTGACCCGTGTGTCAAGATGTCAGGTCCACGCGGCACTTGGGAACCAGTCGCTCACGTTCCCCCGCCTTTGCCGGGGCTTGAACTCAGGTCCCGGGCGCTGTGGCTCGGCTCCCTCACTCCAGGCCGGTGCTGCGCCCCGTGAGCCGCGGCCCCGTTTCCGGCTTCCTGCTGGAATCTCCCGGGCGTTCCTGCCGCCGGCTGGCTTCGAACGTGGCGCCTCAGCGCTCCGCCTCCTGGGTGGTGGGGACGGACTACAGGCGCGCGCCGCGGCCTCTGCTGCTAGAACCCAAGTCCCGCTCCCTCGCCCGCGTCCCCGTCTCCCCAGCTCCGCTTTGACTGCCCCGCGGTCTCCGGGCCCTGCGTGCGGCAGCCTTCCCCCTCCCTGGCTTCGGAGCACCCGAGGACTCTGTAATTCCACCGCCGCCGGGCCGCCTGGGCAGCAGCTGGACTTACCCTCGGTCCTCCTGGCCTCTCTCTGCCTTCGGAGCGGCGGGGGGGGGGGGGGTCAGAGCATGTCACGTGGCCTTGCACGTGGGCCTTCCCGGCTGGGTGGGCGGGGGGGGGGGGCGCTGTCCTTGTACTCGGCCATCCATCCACCCCGGCGGGGAGAAGCCTGTGCGTGGGGTGGGCGGGGTGTCCCCCCCCCCCCCGCAGGGGCCGGCCCGGCCATCATCGTAGGTACAGCCTTCTCTAAGCGCCCCCCTCCCCCCCCGGTCCCCCCACCCCGCAACCCTGGGTGCCGTGTAGACGGAGAGCCTTGTTTCGGCGTCATGAGGAGAGCCGCTGTCCTGGGAAAAGTGACTTCCGGGCCTCCCACGGGGCCCCCGCGCTGCTCTGCGTGTGTGCGTGTGTGTGTGCGTGTGTGCGTGCGTGGGGGGGCAGGCCAGGGACTTTCTCAGCCCGGGCTGACCGCACGCAGGCCCCGCCATCCGAGGCTGGGGATTTCTTGCTGGCTTCAGCCTTCGGTTCCCCTTGCCCCGCCCTCCTCTGCCTCCCAGCTCGGGTCAGGGGTCAGCGCGGGGAGAAGGGTCCCGCTTATGCACTGGGTATGGATGGGGTGCCCGCCGCACCCGGTCACGCGTGGTGGGATGCGGGGGCGCTTGGCGAGGGAACCACCAAACCATCCTTCCAAGGCAGCGCCCCGGTGACCTAATGACCTTTTCCTAAGCCACGCCCCCTGGTGTCTCAAGGCCACACCGGGGATGGTGCTTCAATCCCAGGAACCTTTGCGCTCAGCGCATCCAAACCGCAGCAGAAGGACGGGGGGGGGGGGGGGGGGGGGGGGCGGGCGGGGGGGGGGAGGATGGCACTTAGGGCCCCAGGCACGATGTCAGGGAATGGCCAGGCTGGGGAGGGGGGGTAGGCGTGCTCAGCTGGGGTGATTTCGTTCCCCGAAGAACATCTGCCCAATCTGTAGACACAGCTAGTGTCTGTGCGAGTGCGTGCGTGTGCCTGTGAGCACGCACACGCACACAGGTCCGGCTGGGGGGGGAGGGGGAGGGGGAGGGGGAGGGGGCGCCCTTCCAGACTCTCTGAGCGGTGCGCACCACATTAGACAGTAAGGTCTGAATTCTTAAGAAATGGGCAGGTGGACCAGGTACGGCGTCGCGCCCGGCATCCCAGCTACCCAGGAGGCCCGGAGCTGGGTGCCGACGTTCAAGGCCAGCCCAGGCAGAGACGTCTGTGAGATGCCGCTCTCCAATTCGCCAGCAAAAAACGCTGCGCGTGGTGGAGCTGTGGCTCAAGTGGCGGAGCATCAGCGTTGGGCAAAAAGTCTCAAGGACAGCATCCAGGCTGGGTTCACACACACACACACACGTGTGTGCGCACACACACAGAGTGAAGTGCATTTTTTGTGCATACATATGGAGGCTTTTCCTGCCAGAGAAAAGAGGGGACCCCTTTGGCTGGGCCACCTCTCCCTCCTGGTGATTCCTGGGATGCATCTGTAGTCCAGGTGACCTAGGTCAGGGTCCTGGAGGCCCAGTCCCAGCGCCCAGGTCTTAAGGATGAAGGCAGGCCATTTGGCCTTGGCTCCCTGGCCAACCTCTTGCATGCAAACAGCACCTCTAAAGGAAGAAGGAAGAGGGTGAGGGTGGGGGAGGCTTTCCACCCCCCCCCCCAAGAGGGGAGACTGGCAAAGTTAACTTTGGGGCTTGTCCTCCTGATGGGTGGATGGATGGATGGGTGGGTGGGTGGGGTCTGAAGCCTCCAAGCTCCCCACCAGGGGATTCCCGCCGCCCATTCCCACGGGGGGGGGGTGAACACCGCGCTCCTCCCACCGGGCTCTGGAGGTTGAGCATCGGCCGGCTTGGGGGTGGGGGGGCGGCTAGGCTGGAGGGGGGGTGTCGCCGCAAGATCCGACCTCCGACCCCTCCTGCGCCCCATCCATGACCCTCGATCTCCTCCCGCACCCCGCGTCCCGCCCCCCCTCCCCCCCCCCCCCCCCCGCGCCCTCCGCGTCCCCGCCCCGCGCGCGCGCGCGCTCCGGCTCCATCCGCGATCAGATTTCCCGTGCGCACCGCGCGCTCCGCCCACCGCCTCCGAGCTGCGCCGGGCCCCGGACAGCGCCTGCCCTGCCTGCGGGGGGGCCCCCACCCCCCACCCCGCCGCCGTCCTCCGATGGGGGCCCCGCCCGCCCGGCCGCGCCGCCCCGCCGAGCCCCGCGCAGGGTGGTAAGGGAGCGGGCGGGGCGGGGGGCGCGGGGGGGGGGCGGCGGGGGGGGCGGCGCCTTCCCCAGGAGGAGGAGGAGGAGGAGGAGGAGGGGAGGGGCCCGCGGCTGCCCTCGGAGGGGCGGCGGTGCCCACCCGAGGCCGGGCGGAGCGGAGGCCGGGATGCGTGCGGCACCTGCGCGCGCGCGGGGTGCGGAGCCCCGGGGCGGGCGGGGGGGGGGGGAGGAGGAGGAGGAGGCGGCATCGTCCCCGGGCCCTGGGGGGGGGGGGGACGAGGAGGGGCAGGCAGGCGCCCCGACGCCGCGGTGCACCGTGTGCGCGCGTGCCCGCGCGTGCAATCGCTCACTTACATGTTGTTGTTGTTGTTGTCATTTTTGCAGCGTCCGCGCCAGTGTGCGCGCGTGCGCGCGTGTGTGTGTCTGCAGGTGCGTTCACTGGTGTAATAAGTGTGCAGAAAAGGTTTGCCTTTGAGTACCCCTCCCTCCCTCCCTCCCTCCCTCCCCCCCTCCCTCCCTTCTTCCCTGTTCTTTTCTTCTGTCCCGTTTTTGTTTCTGGTTTACTTTTTGTTTCAGGTTTTGGTTTTAGGGAATTCAATGTCCAAATAATAAAAGGGAGACAGCAGCATTAGAATATATATATATTATATATATATATATTCTCTCTCTCTCTATATATACATACTCTTTTATGGTAGTGTGGCAATATAAAGGAAAATTACATATGCCGCAAGCTCTTGGAAATGTTAATGCATTTTAGGGCTGCCATCCCCTTCATGTACTATTGCGGTGCCTGGTTGAAGGGAAGCCAAAATATATTCCCTTCCCCCCTTTTTATCTTGAATTATCTTTTCTTTCTTTTTTTTTTTGCCAGTCCTGGGGCTTGGACTCAGGGCCTGAGCACTGTCCCTGGCGTCTTTTTTTTGCTCAAGGCTAGCACTCTGCCACTTGAGCCAGAGCACCACTTCTGGCTTTTTTCACTATATATGTGGTGCTGGGGAATCGAACCCAGGGCTTCCTGTACATGAGGCGAGCGCTCTTGCCACTAGGCCACATCCCCAGCCCCTTCTTGAATTATCTTTGAGTGGTTGTACAAGGGGCTTTCAACGCAACGTGGCGGTTTACGGGTACAGCGCCCCTTCCAGGAGTAGATTTGAATGAGAAAGCTGGGGTAGAGTTGTGTCTGATGTCCGGTGCCGGTGTTGTATGGGTATGGAAAAGGGTTAGTTATAACAGTGCAAAATGCGTTTTATTTGGAGTTGGGGAGATTATCTGCTCAGTGGTGGCGTGCTTGTCTAGCACGCATGCACACACACACACACGCGCACACATTGTCTTGTGTGTGCTCCATCTAATGCCCTGGTTTTTGTGGCATTTCTTCCTTGAAAACACATGAATGTAGTGTGCAGATTTGATTTCAAAGACAGGGCATTTACTAGCGTTGTGTTGCGATGACAGACAGCATGAGCTATGAAGGCCTGTTTTCTATCTCCTGTCCCCCCCCCCCGCCCGCCCCATTTACAGTCAGTCCGTCGTATATCATTTCTTTCACTAAGGCAGATTAAGAAACAATGAGCGCGTGACGCCGAGGAAGGAAGGAACGTGGCGCAGGCCTGTTGGCATCAGCGCTGGAAACTTGTCTTGGAAAGCAGACGCTTTCTGGTGCTGAAGCCTCAGAGGCTTGCCTTGGAACATTCGGTCTTGAAAAGCGGGCCCCGGACCCAGAGGTCCTTTCTTTGTGTGTGTGTGTGTGGGGGGGAGGGGTTCTAGGTGGGCTCTTTGAATGGACAAGGAGCACTTTCGGGATCGGATGTCGTGAGATTTTGCAGACCCACACTTGCCATGTGAAGATCCTCATCCTTTGTGAGCTAAGGAAGGGGGGTCTCCAGGTGTGGCTGTCCTAACTCAGCCCTCTTAGCTCAGGCCTAAGGGTCAGGCCAGCACAGAGGAGCCGGCAAGGGCTGCGCAGCCCCAGGGCCTCCTCCTGCGCTTGCACTCGGTCCTGGGGTTGCTCTTTGACTGGCTTCCGATTGGATCTCTGTCAGGATTAGATCCTGGTCCTTAGTCCGGGTTCCGATGGCTTGGAAAGCCGACTGGCCGTGCCATCCTTTCTCCCGGTGGAGTGGGATGCTGACGAGGACGGCGTCTTTCTCGGAGTCTGGAAGCCTCTCCCCCGACCCCCCGCCCCCCCCCCCCCCCCGCCCGCCCCACTCTGGGTTGGACGATCTCCGTGGGCACGGCTGTTCTGCGGCTGACCTTCCTCCTGCGCTGCATTTGTTGTGTCCAGTTTTTCTTTGCCCGGAGGGACCTGGGGTGGGTGGGGTTCCATCTGCCTTTGCGTTGTTGTTGTTGGTTGTGGGGCTTGAACTCAGGGCGTGGGCGTTGTCCCTGAGCTCTTTGGCTCAATGCCAGTGCTCTGCCACTTGGAGCCACGGCACCGCTTCCTCCCGTAGATGTTTGCACGCCCGTGCTTGAAGATGCCCGGTGAAGGGGCGGGGGAAGACGGAAGACAGAGCTTTCAGTGGACTGCGGACCTTTGGTTCAAACTGGGCTCGGGAGGTCATGTCACCTGACCGCCGCGTGCAGTCGCTCATTACCTCCGGACCGGTCGGCCGTGCCAGCAGACTGCAGCGCTCGGAGGCTGGCGCCTTCCCTCCTGCTGTCAGGACTGTGGTGTGAGCGGGCACGCTCAGAACCCAGCCCTGCAGAGCCCAGCCCCTCAGCCCCTCCGCGGGAAGGGGCCTGGAGCTCACGCCCCCCTCCCTCCTGTCTCCGCTGCTGCGGCGTGAAATGCCCCTCCTGCCCTGATCCCAGAGCTGCACGGTTACTTGCAAATGGCGCTCAGTAGGGAAAGAGTCTGAAGATTCAGTGACCACGTTCTCCTCTTCTTCTTCTTCGTCTTCGTCTTCGCCTTCTTCTTCTGGTTCTGGGGTCTTGGAACTCAGAGCCTCGGCTTTGTTCTTGAGCTTTTGTGCTCAAGGCGAAAGCACTGTGCCGTCTAAGCCACGACTCCACTTCCAGCTTTGCGGGGGTTAATTGGAGCTAAGAGTCTCGCGGACTTTCCTGCGCGGGCTGGCTCCCCTCGAACGGTGATCCTTAGATGTCAGCCTCCTGAGTGAGAAGGATAACGGGCGTGAGCCACTGGTGCGCGGCCAGTAAGAGGTATTGTGATGATAAAATGAATGTGCCTTCCTCCTGAAAACCCCTATCGGGAGATGAGTACGATGTCACGAGACTCATGTCACAAATACAACGGAAACTTTTTAAATTAAATCTAATCGTCAAGGTGAGGGGCAGAGGGGTTACGGTCAGTGAGTGCGTTCTTGTGAGTACATCTCTTGTCAGACTTGTATCTATCTCCTCGCTCATTTTTCTCCCTACAGCTACGATTTTCATGTCTTATCTTGACCGTCATTCTACAGCCTCCACGGGAGCCGACGAGCTACGGGTTAGGTGGGGCCGGCAAAGCGGGCTGGCAAAGTGGCCGATCGTTCTTGCCCTGTTGCCTACACGTTCCCATAGCGATGGAGAGCTCAGCTCTGTCACCGTCTTGCTTTGCGACCTTTGGCCAATTCCTTAGTTTCTTCGTGTCTCAGCTTAACAGATTGCCCCGGATTGCATCTGTCCTGTGAATCGGATTTGTTTTCTTCCCAGGGAAGGCTCCTTTGCCGGGTATCTTGGCTAATCAGCGTTTCTGATGCTTGTGGGCGAGAACTTTGTGGGCATCATCAGGTTTGGCAGATGTAGTCTGTTTTCCCTGTAATTTCATGAAAAAGTTGTTTTCAAGGTACTCAGGTTTCGTATTGCCTCTACATTCAGGGTGTGGTTCGGAGGGCATTAAAATAATTGTTTTTCAGTGTGTTGGGAGGAGCCACCCCGTAACAGAGACACGCCCTAGCCGTGCTGGATGCCGGCACGGCCACCAGATTCCCGTCTGAAAGATGCTACAGGCTGGGCACAGGTGGCTTGTACCTGTCACCTTAGCTACCCAGGAGACCAAGATGTGAGGATCGCGGTCTTATGCCCACCCAGGCAGAAACTCCACGAGGCTCTTATTTCCAATTAACGAGCAAAAGGCTGGCAGTGGAGGTATGCCTCTAGTGGGAGGATGTTGGCCTTGAAGAACAACAACAACAAAAAGCCCAGTGACAGCGTGAGACCCTGAGTTCAAGCCCCAGTTCCGGCGTGGCCAGTTACAGACGTAGGTGCAGGTATACATATGTCCACAGGCGTCTGTGTCTGTATGTCTTCCAGGTCTAGCTTGCACATAGGTGTGAACATTCTTACGACAATTTCTGCCAAGGCCCAGCCTTCTTTAAGTGCTTGTACGTGTCTGGCTCATTTACCTTGATTTTTAAAAATTCCTCGGCGAGCCAAGTAAGAGAAACTCACGCTCCCCGAGTTCATAGCAATTCGTCACTCAGGCGAGCGATGCCGCCGGCCACAGTAAGTCCAAGTGGCTTTCCAGTGTCCCCGTTTTGGAGGAAGCCTGGGATCGTGGGGGGCCTTGGCACACAGCCGTTCATCCCCGGGGCTCCCTGTCCACTGTCAGAGCGGACGTCGCAGCGTAAGCGAGGTTGGATTTGTTCCCTGGCTTACCTTTCTCGGGGACGGAGTGGCCAGATCTCCTCCTCCTCCCTCCTTCCTAGCCGAGGGGCTCAGTGTGAGTGAGATCCGGGGCTCCGCGGCGCGACGCGCTCGCTCCTGGGCGCCTTGTTCCCCACCGTCTGGGGACCTTGTGTTTCTTTCTGCTTTAAGACTCAGTTTCCCCGTGCACTCCCCGGGAGCGGCCGTGTGAATGACGGGTAACGAAACCACGCTTCAGGAATTTTCTCGGGTGTTTAGGGGAAGCACGATGCCGCCTACGTTTTACTTCCTTGTTTTTCCTTAGAGCAATTGTTGTTGTTATTATGAAGGTGATAGGCAGGGGGGGTTACTGTTGTATGAGTCAGATAAAGAGTATGTTTTCTTTTTGCCAAGCGGGTCCCAAGCGGGTCACGCCTCGTGCGGGAGGCTAAGGTGGCGCGAGGAGAAGGCGTCCGGAGTGACGAGGGTGGTTTCCACGTGCTGGTGTTCCGGACTTTGCTCCTGGCCCTGAGCCAGCAGTAACCCCATCCGTCCCCGGCAGTCAGTCCGTGTCGCTCCGATTTCCTCATTGGTTTGTGGGATGCGGTCTTCGCGGGCTGCTCTGGCTGCAGACGGGTTTCCGCTTCCAACAACCTCGGAGTCTCCGTTCCGAGCCTCCGTTCTCCTCGCGAGCCGTAAGTAGAAAGGGCTCAAGAAGCCCAGCGCGGAACCTGGGAAGCCCTCAGTTTCCCCGGTGACAGCGTCGCCTCTCCCTCTCTCCTGCTCCCTTGCTCTCTCTGCTGCCCACGGCCACGCTGGAGGGAGGGCCAGGTTGGGTCCTTTAGAGGCCTCCACGTTGCTTCTAGCCCCGATGTGTGTGTGTGTGTGTGTGTGTGTGTGCGCGCGTGCGGCACATGGGGGTGGAAGCTCGGGGCTTTTCCGTTGGCTAGCGTGCTTGCTCACGGTTGCTCGCTCTGCTACTTGAGTCACGCCTCCGGGCCAGCTTCCCGCTGGTTGTTCTGGAGGTAGGAGTCTCTCGGATTTTCCTGCCCCGGGCTGGCTCTGCGCCTCGGTGGGTCCCCCAGATCACACCCCGCCCTCTGCAGCCAGGATCACGAGACGAGCCTCGGCCGGCACTCCGCTCTTTCTTTTTCTTAATGGGTGGCCCGGCCGGGGGCATAACAGATCCCTGTCGGGGTTCACCTGTGAGGTCTGTAACACGCGAGCCCCTGGTTCATTTCGGCCCCTCCGCGTTGTGGTGAGATTTACCTGAGTTACATTTGCAACTTTCACCACCATCCCCTGGCATGGTTGGTGTAACACACCGTGTTGTGCAAGGAGCACCCCATTTGGCTGCGGAATGTGTTCGTCACCACCCCCCCCCCCCCAAAAGGAAACCAACCTGTTCGCAGTCATTTCCCCTCCTCCTCCCTGCCCCTCCCCGCCCTGCTTCCCCAGGCCCCCCCCCCCCCCCCCCCCCCCCGCCCAGGGCCGCCCAGCCCCTCCGCCTGGCGATTGGCTGTCGTGCGTCTTCTCAGGAGAGGTCGCTGTCCACCTCCTCCTGTGGCTGGTAAACGCCTAGCCCTTCCTGCGCACAAGCCCGGGGCTCTCCCGGCTGTCGGCTCCATGCATTGTGTGTGTGTGTGTGTGTGTGTGTGTGTGTGTGTGGAGGGCTCTGGGAGGCTCGGGCCAAGGCTGGCACCCGTGAGGCCTCAACGCGTCAGCTCCGCCGGGACTTGGGTCTGCGTTTCCTCTCGTGGGTCTGATTGAGCGGGCTCGGGGAGGAGATGCTCCGTGGCCTGCACGAGATCCCTCAAGTATTAGATCCTCGTTTTTGGTTTTCCCCTCGAGAAAGGTGACTTACAAGGACAAGCGCACCCGGGGATCCGTGGCCCGGCACATTGACAGTTCCACCCGGTGTGTTTTCGGGTCCAAAGACAACACTCTGAACAGTTAGATTGCGTTTGCTGCGTGTCATTCACCTTCTCCCCGTTTTATTTTCTCTTCTTTCTTTCTCACTGTCTTCTTCCTTTGCCCTTCCCTTCCCTCCCCCACCCTTCCCGCCCCTCCCCTCCCCCACCCTGCCCTGCCCTCCTCTGCCCTTCCCTTCCCTCCCCTCCCCTCCCCTCCTCTGCCCTCCTCTGCCCTCCCCTCCCTTCCCCTGCCCTGCCCTGCCCTGCCCTGCCCTGCCCTTCTCTCCCTCTTTCTTCTCTTTGTTGTTGGTCTGAGTCCCTGACCTGGACTTGCACTTGGTCACTGACCATGCTGCGCATTGTTAGGGTCTAGCCACAGAGCCGTGTGTTCAGCCTCAAGGGCGGGCTATTTCTTCTCGCTTTACACCTGTCGGGCGTGCTAGAGTCTAGTTCACAGGGAGCATAGGAGCGCGTATTTGTCCGTGATGTGTTGTTTCGGAAATTGAGGTAATTTAACCCTTTTTGCGGTTTCATTAATTCTGTTATGTAGAAAATAATTTTCGTTTTTGGAATTCTTTTGAGGACTTAGTCATTTTCTTTCTTTATCAATGCAAGTATTTAAGAGTCTATGTTTTCTGGAAGCAATTTTGAATGAACGCATTCAAGAGATTATATCCCTCCTTCTCTTTGCCGTATTGCATCAATAAACCTGTTACCGTACATCCCATTTCTCCCTTGGACTCATAGTTGAGTTTCTTCCTTTCTGAGTGGTTGGGATTCTATCTGTATTAAGCCTAGTGTTGATTTCGGCCTGCGTGGTTTTGGGACTAGGGCGGTGGCCCATTTTTCTTGTGCCCATTACAGATGCAAAAATCTTCATAACAATATTGGCTCGCGGTGAAAATGACTAGAATTTTAACATAGTGCCAGTGAGTCCTTTATCACAGTCTAGACTTGAAATTTCTGTCCCCATCCCCGGTGATTTTTTTTTTTTTTAATTCAAAAGGAATTTATATTGGCAATAAAATTCTTACAGCCAATTGCTAGTTTTGTTTTCTTTTTTTTAAATTTTTTTATGATAAAACACTCCCAGCCTGCTTGGCAACCACCTTCTGGCAAAGCTTGATAACCTGTGAAAAATTAAGAGAGACTCTCTAGCAAGCCTATCAATGTTTAACAGTCCTAACGAGCCTCTCGGAAGCGTCATGCGCGAGCTGAGGAGCATTTCGCATTCGTGCCTCTGGTTTGCCTGCCAGAGTTACCTTCGGGGAAAGCCATGTATTTGTAAGCCAGGCTTGGAGAAAGTGAAGGTGAGGAAGCTGGAAGTCAGCTCCCGGGGAGACCTGCGTGTTGTGGGGGGAGGGGGGGGAGGGCTGGGTGTGCCTGGTCGGTGTCTTCGCCTAGCGGAACCTGTGCCTCCGGTGAGCAAAAAGCGCCCTCGCCCTCCCTCCCTCTATCCCCTCCCGGTTTCCTCCTGGCCTCCCGGCACGGGCGCTAGGTTTATGATGACGAGGGCCGGTGCGGTGCGGGTGGCCGGAGGCGTCTTCCTTTCCCGCGTACGGAGGTGGAAGGGCTCATGAGGCTGGTACCCGCGAAGCAGATGCGGGTGCCGTCTGTCCGTTAGGAAAGAAGGGGAGAGTTTGCACTGGGCTTGTGGGGTGACCCCCCCCCCCCGGCGGGCCTCGGGCAGTCTGCGCAGAAAGGACGGCGGGAGGTGAACCAGTGCTGTGGCCAGGGCTTCCTGCGTGCTAGGCAAGCGCTCGACCCCTAAGCCCCAGCCCCTATATAATATTTTTTAACCCAGTCTCTGGTTATTGGCTGATTCTGCATTTGGCTGTTGTGGACAACACTACGGTACCCATGGGCCTGCAGGGGTCTCTCTTGTGTGCTTACCCTCCTGAGGCTGTATGCCCAGTAGAGGGGTAGTGGGTCATAAGGGAGGTCTATGTTCATGAGTTTCTGAGAAGCTTCCATACGGATTTCCACAGTGGTTGTTTACATTCCCAACAACCGTGTAGGAGGGTTCCCAGCACCCCTAACCCTACATCCTCACCAGCATTTGTTGCTTGTTCTCTTGATGATTGCCGTTCTTACCAGGGTGAGGTGGAATTTTAGTGTGGTTTGGAGATTGCATTTCCTTTATGACTAATGGTGTCGAACCTTTCTCCGTGTACTTGTCATTCTTGCCGGGGTGAGGTGGAATTTTAGCGTGGTTTCGAGTTGCATTTCCTTTATGACTGACGATGGTGAGCCTTTCTCCGTGTGCTTATTAGCCATTTGCATTTCTTCTGAGAACTGGCTGCTTAACTCATTGGCTCCCATCTGTCAACTGGATTCCTTGTTCTTTTGCTGCTTAACTTTCTTGAGCTTGCTGTGCATGCTGAATATTATTCCTTTATCCAATGAGTAGTGATCGGCAGGGGTGATTTCATGAAAGTGGACGTACTGTTGAAAGCAATATACAGGTTCAGCGCAATGTCCATTAAAATCCCAGTGTCATTCTTTGTAGAAATAGGAAAGGTCAGTCCTAAAATTCATAGGGAAGCGTAAAAGGTCCCAAATAGCAGAAGAAATTTTGGGCAAAGGAGCAGCGCTGGAAGTATCACGATATTGGGCTTCAAATTATACTACAGAGCCAAAATAACGAAACCGGCTTGGTTCTGAGACAAAAGCAGACAAAAGACCAGGGAACAGATTAGGAGATGAAAAAACAAAACAATACTACGTCAGCCATCCGACCTTTGACAACGGAGCCAATACATTGGAGGAAATACAGTGTCTTCAACAAATAGTCCTGGGAGAGTGGCTCTCTGTATACAGAGGACGAAAACTAGATACCTGTATCTCACCCTGTGCAAAAGGCAACTCCCTCAGCCACGCACCGGTGGCTCAGGCCTGTAATCCTAGCTACCCAGGAGGCTGAGATCTGAGGACGGAGGTTCAAAGCCAGCCCAGGTTAACGCCAGTTAACCTGGTTATCTCCAGCTAACCACCAGAAAACTGGAAGTGGTAGAGCACTAGTATTGAGCTGAAGAGCTCAGGGACAGTGACCAGGTCCAGAGTTCAAGCCCAGACACCACCAAAAAAAAAAAAAAAAGAAAAAAAGAAGCAACTCCCAGTGGATCAAATGTCTTAATGTAATAACTAATATCTTAAAACTAGCACAGGGGATTGTATGGAAAACTCTGAAAGCTATAGGTGTGGGTAATTATTTTCCGAATAGGATTCCAATAGTCCAACACCTAAGAGTAAGAATGGGTGAATGGTATCAAGTGAAGAAGTGTCTACATCAAAAGAAACGATTCCAGAGTCAAGAGACAGCCCACGCAGAGAAAATCGTGACTATCCAACGCTCGCATTCTTGAGGACAGAGGAGGATCTTTCCAGTTGTTAGGGTTTCTCCTTGATGATGCTAGAATTCCACCCCCCCCCCCCCCAGAGAATGAACGTTGCATTCTAGAAACCAAGGTTCACAGTGCGCAAAGACGTCAGCATAAGGAAATACCTACTAACATGTGTGAAGTTCTTCCTATTTGACAATTTTGTTCAAATTCATTTGCTTTCTTTTACCCTCCCATCTGTCCTACAAGTCAATATTCTCCTTCTCATCATCATCATCAGGTCGACTTAATGAGGAAGAACTTGGAAAAAGTAACCCAACCACCTATATTCATTGCTTCCTTGTGAGATTGGGGGGGGGGGGAGGGTGAGCTAGGGAAAAAGGAGGGTGAGAAAGAAAGGGTGTGTGCGTTTCTGGGGTGGGTGGGGAGGGAGTGCTGGTCATGTGACCCCCCACCTGTCAGAGGGTGGGAGAATGCTGGGCGTGTCCCTGGGCCCTGTCTCCCCCGTCTTAGGTTCTGATGGCTCTGTTGGCCGAGGTCTGTGGGCGTGCGTGGCTCTGTGTGTCCCAGGCTTCCTTCTCCTTGGCAGTGCTCTTCAGATCTGCAGGGTTTTGACCACGCCTCTCTGGAAAGGAAGCTCTATAGATTGTGCGGCCTCGCGCGTCGGCTGTACAGTCCCTTGGCCTCCCCCTGGACTGACTTGAGCCCGAGACGCTTACGTTGGAGCCGGGAAGTCCGGCGTCTGGACGCGGAATCCGCTTCACACCAAGGCAAGCCGTCTCCATCTCAAGTGGCGGAGGTCACGCGTGCTAGTCCAAGCAAGGGGCGTTCCTGGCTCGTGTCTGACCAGTAGATTTTCCTCAGTTTCCCCAAGATCATTGAAGCACAGGATGGCACCCAGAGGAGCCCCCCCCCCGCCGCCGGGGCCCCCCCAGAGGCCAGTGCCAGGGTGAGGGACATTCCCAGGAGCCAGAAAGAAGAGGGTGTGCCCCAGCCAGCCCTCTCCAGGCCCGCGTACCATCCTAACAGCTCCCCGCAGGGGAGGGAGAAGCCGCAGGGGAGGGAGAAGCTGCGTCAGGGCCCCTGCTGTACACAGCCTCCTCAACGGGTCAGCTACGTCCTGCCGTGTTATAGACACGCACCGCGGGAAGGCGGCACAGACGGGCTCCCGGCTTTGCCCCTTCCCACATTCTCAGATTCCTTTTTTCCCCCTAGGGTCTGGGGCAGCTCCGTGAGGCCGTGGGCTGGTCCGGACGTCACTCCCGCGTCTTCTCCCCCGTGACCTGCCAACTCTTGCTTGGCTTTTGTGAACACACACCCTACCCGGACACACGCACAAGTGCCCATTCATACCTTTGCCCCCGGGGAACCGGGCACCGGGGCTTTCTATTTGCATCCGTCTGCGGTTGTCTGGGAGGGGACAGATGGGCTTTAGGGAAGTTTCGGAGGCGGAAGGGCTGTTCTCACGGGGTGGATTCTGCGGGCAGCGCTGCTTGGAGCAATTCACGGAGAGTCGGAGCGACTTTATAATCCTTCCTGGTACAAGGTGCCAAGGGAGGCCTTTCTGCTTTTCGATCGAGGGGACTGAAGTGACAGAGAGAGGACTGGGCTAGTGAGGAGCGACGTGAGGCTGAGACAGGAGAGAGGGGAGACGGCTTGGAAGAGAACGCTCTTTATTCTTTCGGGGTGGGAAGGGAAGCTGTGAATGGAAGAGTGGTCCCAGAGGAGCTCACTCCCCTGCCTCGTGCTACGCCTTGCAGGAGGGAATCCCAGGGAAATCTCAGTCATTTCACGAGCCGGCGGCAGCCCTAACCCGGCCCCCAACCCGCACCCGATCCCTAGCCCTAGGCCTAGCAGGAGCCCGCCCCTGGCTCGCAGGGACAGTGCCGGCTGCCTCTCTCGAGGTTTCCTGACTTGGCTAGCAGGAGAGACGGCTCAGGACCGGTGCGTTCCCCAACGGCTCAGTGACAGCCGCCAGCGCGCCCCGCTTCCGACCGCACCGTGTGCCGTGTGGTGGGCACGCGGGAAGCCTTGGACTCAGGGCCCGAGCACTGTCCCTGGCTTCTTCCCGCTCAAGGCTAGCACTCTGCCACTTGAGCCACAGCGCCGCCTCTGGCCGTTTTCTGTATATGTGGTGCTGGGGAATCGAATCCAGGGCCTTGTGTATCCGAGGCAGGCACTCTTGCCACTAGGCCACATTCCCAGCCCTCTCTGTTGCTCTGTCTCTCTCTCTGTCTCTCTGTCTGTCTGTCTGTCTCTCTCTCTCTCCGGGTGTAGCCCAGTGGTAGAGTTTCAGAACCTTTACATTCCATCCCCGGGACTGGAAAACACTGTCTGGGGAGAGAAGTGTTGGCTGATGTCTGGGAGGGTCCTAAGCATGGGCTCAGAAGCCTGCGGGGCTCCTTCCCCAGGCTGGTGTTGAAGGGGAACCCCCTCCCCCCCCCCCAACCTCCTCGCCAAGAGCCCATCTTTTACAAAACGGTGGCCTGCCTGGAAGACAAAGGCCCCCAAGTCAGACCCCGAGAGCTGCTTCAGAAGCTCCAACGTGGCGCGGCCTCATAGCCGTCACAGTCGCCCTCACTTCTTCCTGTGAGCCTCTTGCTGTTCAGATAGCTCGCCGTAGTAAATAACTCCCGGTGTCACGACTTACCTTATCTTCGAGTTACTGTGCGGGTGTCTCTTTCCTGGCCCCTCTTGGCCACCATGAGCCAGCTGGACTCAGGTGGTGGGTGCACTACGGCAAGGCTAGGCGGCGCCCGGGCACCTAGGTCCAGCGGGAGTGGACGCTCCCAAGGTGGGCGGGGCCTCCCGGGGCTCACTCACTTGTTCATCTTCTTGGCAGCCCTGCCTTGCCTCGTCGCCGCCCGTTTGGTTTTAGTCATGGGGGCGGTGGTGTTTCGTTATGACTTTATTTGGTTCATGTTGACTTTTCTTGGGTGTTCAGGTATTTGGAGGGGTGTGTGTGTGTGTGTGTGTGTGTGTGTGTGTGTGTGTGTGTGTGAAATACCTGCTCATAACCCATGTTTTCAGTTATAGGCATTCTGATCCTTTTCTGTGGTTTCCACCACTGTGTACCACGCTCGAGTCTGTGTACATGCCCCTGCCTGGTTTACTTCACTCGGGGTAACTCTCCCCTGTCCCCCGCCCCCTCCCCTCAGGCCCATTCAGTGTCTGATGACCTGTGCTGGACTGCGGTCCCTGTCGGGTCTGGGGACGGTTAGCTGTATCCTGGTGGACGCCTCACGCTTACAAGTTCTGGAAGGTGTCTCCTGAACTCCCACTGAACAGCCTTGCCTCTCGTGGCTTAGGCTAATGTCCTGTTTTGTTTTGTTTTTTTTAAATAATAATAACAGGACACACGAGACACGGGTGTCACGGGCGGGTTCTTGCTCCCTGGTGGTATAGTAGCAAACCAGGAAGGATGAGCACAGTTGTAGACGGTGAAGAGCAAAGTAAAGGTCGCTCAGCAGAGTGAGAAACCGGTTTGTCCCACGCTGAGGTGCTGGGGTGTCGGTTCATGGGTCCTCCACCCGCCCAGTCGCTCCTTCCTCCAGGAAGTCTGTCAGATTAACAGGTTTGAGGCGGGCCAGCCCTTCTCCAGGGCCAGGCCACAGGAGGGTGGCCTGGTGTGTTTGACACAGGCAAGACCCTCTCCTGGGTGGTGGGCTGACAGAGGTGAGTTGGGCCGGCCAGACCCAAGGCCCTCCCCTAGATAGTGGTTCGTAGGAGGGCTGGCCTGGGTTTTATGGATACACCGGTAGTGTGGGTGCAGTCCCCTGGGTGGAGGGGGGCAAGCTGACCCGACTGGTCTACTGCTGTCCTTCGCCCTGTTGAAGATTGGACAGCTTCCTTCCCTAGAGAGGCGCCGCATCTTCTGCCGTCTGTGTGGAATTGTCCTTCCCCGACCCCGCGCGGCCCCGCGTCGGCCCGGGACCGTGGTGTGGCTGGGATGCCTTGCTTGGGAGCAGCCGGGCTCGGCTCTCCATTCCGCTCCACGGAGCTCGTTGTCTCTGTGCCAGCTTTCTTACCCAACACTCATGCCAGCCAGTGGAGAAGAGCCCTGGCGGCACACAGCCAGTGGCACGCAGGGCATGGCGGGTCTCCTCCTGCATCCTGAGCTCCCCGTCGACTTCTGTCCGGGGACATGGTCTTGGTGGGCGGTGCTCCTCCCTCCGCCCGGGGGTGGGCAGCCGGGCGTGGCTGGTCTGGGCGGTGAGCCGGGGGCTCCTCTCCCCCCCCGTGGGTGGTTGGGGATGCCTGCCTCCGCTCCTTCTGGGAGGTTCTTTTCCTCGGCTCGGGCCCAGGGGTAGGTCCACGTCTCGGGGTGTCTCGATCCGATCCACGTAGATCCGACACGCGTCCCTCTCTCCCAGACCTCGCGGCCGTGACCTCCGGACCGCCCCCCTTCCGTGGGCTTGGTGATAGCCCGTGGCCGCTGTGGCCTGTCGCCCTGGGCTGTCTGGAGGCCGAGTCTCCCCACTCGGGCCTGGGGGAGACTCGAGGGCTTCGCCGGTACTGATTAGCGCGGCTGGTTAATTGCAGATAAGCTCCCGAGAGCTGTCCCCTTCCCACAGGCTCTCAGCCGGACGGCTCCCCCCTCACGGGTATTACAGGCTTCCTTTTGATTCACCACGTGGGCCGTGTCCTAACGCGTCACCCGCTTCTCTAGGGCTGCAGGGGGAGCCTGGGGCGGGAACCCACGGGGGCGGGGGGGGGGTGTGTGTGCTGGGAGGGCAGGCGCCGGGGTTAGAACTCATCTCCTCCAGGCCTGACACCGGGCATCTGGGTCTGTGCTGCTCCTGGGCCGCAGAGCCGAGCCCGGCAGGCGCCGGCTGCTTCTAGATTCCTCCTTCTGACCGGCTGGGCCCTGGAGCTGCGCCCGGTGTGTTTGGAAGGGCGGTTTCTGGAGCCAGGGAGCCCCCGGGGCAGGTGCGTGCCGGGTGAGCGGAGTCGCTGGGTGCTGAGGGCTGTTCTCCTGCTGGCCGGGGCCCCAGCCCGGGGTACGCAGCGATCTTCCCAGAAACACACCGTCCCGCCCTCTGCCCGCTCACTCTCCCAGGTGCTTGGCCACATTCCCCCCCCCCAGCGCACGACGCGCACCCGGACACACGCGAGCTTTGGGCACCGCAGCCCCCGGGGGAGCTGTGGAGGTGGCCACGCAGGTAGCCATCCTCGCGGAGAAGGAGGACAAGTCCCTGCCGTTCAGCGCGGGGCGTTCGGATGGCACCGTGGGCTCCGGCCGGCCCGGAACGCTGCGCGTGTGCCGGGCCCCCGGGCTCCGGCCCGCGGCGTGGTTCCCGCGCGAGGCTCCGGGGACGCGGACACCGTGCGTTCTCGCCCCCCCCCCCCCCCCCGGCCACGTCCGAGAGGCGGAACGAGCCCCGCTTGGTGAACGCACCCAGGCCGGGGTGTTTGTAGCAGGACGTAGCCCGTGGCCTCCCATGCCGGCCGCTCCCCCCGCGCGCTTTTCCTCCGGGAGTCTACCCCGCGGCTGCGCCGTCGAGCCCCCGGTTCTCCTCGCCGGCTGACTGCGAGCCATCGGCTTCCGTGTCGCTCGCCGCAGCGCCCGTATCATCTGGCGCGCGTCCGTGCCTGGCTGTGCGTGGCAGCGGTGGGTGGGCAGAGGATGAGCAGATACCAGGACAGAAACCAGATAGGAGGTTAAAGAAAGAAAAGTCCCTGAGCCTCCGGACTCCCCCCGCTGCTGTGTGAACCGGCGCGCCGGACTCGTCTCCCTGGGCAGTGCTCCATTAGATCGCGGGGGGCTGCAAAGGTTTCCTGCCTCGTGCCACCAAAAAGGGCCTCCAGTGCTGCAGGGCGCCTGGCCACTTCTTATTGAGAGAGAGAGATAGAGATGGAGGACCTGCTGAAAGTTGGGTCCCAGGTACTGATGCCCAGGCTGGTTTCAAACTAAGGGTCTCCGATCTCAGCCTCCTGAGTAGGCTGGGTCATAGGAGTGAGCCTGGCACTCTCTACCATACATCCCTATCTATTGACCTATCTATTGATCTATCTATTGGTCCATCTATCTACTGATTGATCTATCTATTGATCAATGTATCGGTTGATCGATCTATTGATCTATCTCTCATCTGTCTATCCATCCTATCTATCTATCTATCTATCTATCTATCTATCTATCTATCTATCTATCTGTCTATCTCTCTCTATATATTATCTATATATCTCTCTATTGATCTATCTATCTAATCTATTGATCTATCTATTGATCTATCTCCCATCTGTCTATCCATCCATCTATCTATCTATCTATCTATCTGTCTGTCTGTCTATCTATCTCTCTATTGATCTATCTATCTATCTCTCATCTGTCTATCCATCCATCCTATCTATCTATCTATCTATCTATCTATCTATCTATCTATCTATCTATCTCTCTATTGATCTATCTATCGATCTATTGATCTATCTATTGATCTATTGATCTATCTATTGATCTATCTCCCATCTGTCTATCCATCCTATCTCTCTCTCTCATCTGTCTATCCATTGTATCTATCGATCTATTTTTCTCTCATCTGTCTATCCATTCTATATCTATCTATCCAAGTATTTATCATCTATCAATCGTCTCTGTCCTTGTGTCCTCTCTATGTGGTGTCTGTATTTATCTGTCTGTCTCCCTATCATCTGTGCGTTTATTTCTTGGCTGTACCGAGGGTTGAATGCAAGGCTTTGCTCCTGCAGGGCAGGGTGTCTCTCCCACCCCCAGCCCCATTTTCTTTGAATGGAAGGTAGGCGGCGGGCGAGACAGTGCGTCCCCTTGGCTCGGGGGGGGGGGTGGTGGGGTGGTGGTTCCGGGTCCCCCCCGGCCCCCGCTCGCCGCCGGCCCTCGGGGTCTCACCTCCTCCTGCCTTCCTCCCTGCAGATGGCGTTTTGCGAAGATGAAGCTGGTGTATGGCTGCCTGGTGGTGGGCGGGCGCGCTCTGCCTGTACTTCAGCGTGACCCCCGCTGCCCGGGGCGCCGTTCGTGTTCCGGAAGAAGCACGGGAGGTTCCTGCAGCTGCCGGCCGTGGACTGCGGCCGGGAGCCGCCGTTCCTCCTGCTGCTGGTGACGTCCTCGCACGGGCAGGCGGCGGCCCGCGCGGCCATCCGCAAGACGTGGGGGCGGCCCAGGACGGTGCGGGGCCGGCGGGTGCGCGCCTTCTTCCTGCTGGGGGCCACGGCCAGCCCGGAGCACATGGCGGCGGTGGCCCGGGAGAGCCAGCAGTACGGCGACATCATCCAGAAGGACTTCAAGGACGCCTACTTCAACCTGACCTTGAAGACGCTGATGGGCATGGAGTGGGCCCACCGCTTCTGCCCCCAGGCGGAGTTCGTGGTGAAGGCCGACTCGGACATGTTCGTCACGTCCACTACCTGACCGAGCTGCTGCTGAGGAAGAACCAGAGCACCCGGCTGGTCACCGGCTACCTGAAGCTCAACGAGCTGCCCATCCGCAACCGCTTCAGCAAGTGGTTCGTGAGCAAGCACGAGTACCCGTGGGACCGGTACCCGCCCTTCTGCTCGGGCACGGCCTACGTGCTGTCGGGCGACGTGGCCGGCCAGGTGTACAACGTGTCGGAGAGCGTGCCCTTCCTCAAGCTGGAGGACGTGTTCGTGGGGCTGTGCCTGGCCAAGCTGGGGATCCGGCCCCAGGAGCTGCACTCCCGCCAGACCTTCTTCCCCGAGGGCCTGCGCTTCTCCGCCTGCCGCTTCCGCACCGTCGCCGCCTGCCACTTCGTCACCCCGCAGAAGCTGCTGGCCTACTGGCAGGCCCTGGAGGACGCCCGGGACGAGGACTGCCCGACGGCGGCGGCCTGAGCGGCCCGGAGAGCGCCGTGCTGAGAGCCGGGGGCGGGGGGCGGGGGGGGGGAGGGGGGAGGGCCGGCTAGGAGGGCGCTGCCCCCCCTCCCCGTCCCACCGGGGGCTCCTTCCCCTCCGGCTGTTTCCAGCTCGCACCCCAACGGTCCGAGTCTCGGGGTGACTTGCCTTTGATCGGTGGGGTCCGGCCGCACACCCGAACGGGGCAACGCACAGTGTGCGAGTTCAAACCCGAGGGCGGCAGCCGGCAGGGCGCGGCGTGGCCCACGCAAGGCCGGCCGCTCTCCCGGGCCCCGACGCACAGCGCGGCCGGGGGGGGGGGGGCCGGGCCTGGGCTCGGGACCCACGGACGCAGCGCGGACGCCGGCCGGGTCTCCAGGCTGCGGCCCGACGCAGCTCCGAAAGCCCCGCGTCCGTGACCCCACCGGGAGCCGCGGGGCGCCGCGGTTCTGCGTTTAGCCCGTGGGTTTCCTCCCCCCCGGGGTGTGCGCGGACCTGTTCCGTCCGGACGGCTGTCTGCAGCGTCGGTGACCCCCCCTCCCCCCCGCGGCCTCGGGTGTCGAGTTCAGCACCAGCCCCCCCCCCCCACCCCGTGTCAGGAAGGCGTCCCCGCCCGCCCAGCGCTTCTCCTGACGGCCAGCCTCGTGTTCTTCAGGGAAATGGCCCCTCGGGGCGCTGCTGTGCTGTGGACACCCCAGCTCCTCTCATGTGGGGTGCAGGTGGAGCCCGGGGAGGCCCCGAGGCCGCAGCCGGGACCGCGTGGGCCCCTGCTCCACGGGGAGTCTGCGTGGAGGCGGGGTGCGTGTGGGGGACACTGACGGGATCGGGGGACCCCCCCACTCCCCCCAGGCATCCGGAGGGGCCCTGGCAGGGCTGCGTGCGTTCTACCTCAGTGAGGCGCTCTCGGCGACTCTGGGTGTGTGCGTGTGTGCGTGCGTGCGTGAGTGTGTGTGTGTGTGCGTGCGTGCGTGTGTGCGTGCATGCGTGCGTGTGTGTGTGCGTGCGTGTGTGCATGCGTGTGTGCGTGTGTGTGTGTGTGTGTGACACCCGCAGTTTACAGTCAGGGAAACGAGACGGGGCGGGAGGAGGCGCGGCCAGCTTGGGGTTAGCCAGTGGGAGGAAGCAGAATCAGGGAGTGTGTGTGTGTCTGTGTACGTGTGTGCGTGTGTATGTGTGCGTGTGTGCGTGCAACACCTGCAGTTTACAGTCAGGGAAAATGAGACGGGGCGGGAGGAGACGCTGCCTGCTGGGGTCACCCATGGGGGCGAAGCAGGAGCAGGTGTGAGCCCCAGGGTCTCACAGACCGCAGCCCCCCCTCGCTCCGTCCCCAGCCCCCTCTTCCCCGGGCCCGGGGGGGGGGGCGGTGTGCTGCTCTGAATGCACTTCCAGAACCTTCTCCCGGCGCCTGCTCTGCACCCGCGGCCCACGGCATGCTGCTGATCCCACCCAAGAGCCAAATCCAAGCCGACCCCTCCCCCACCTCCCCGCCCTCTCCGCCGGCGCTGGGGCGGCAGAGTCTGCACCCCAGGGCGTGGGTGCCGGCGGGGGCGGGGGGGGTACTCAGGTACAGAACCGAAGGGGACGGGCGTTTCCCCCGTGGCTCCCTCCGTTCCTCCCTCCGCGCTCCCGGTCAGGCGTCCCTCTCTCGTCGGGCGCGGCCCTCACCTCCGCTCGCCCGCCCCCCGCGTCCCGCCACCTTCCACGTGTCCAACCGCACTCGACCATTCCGGACACAGCGTGGACGGTCGGTGCGTGCGCCGTGACGCGGCCCGTCCCTCGGTGGCGGGCGCCGCGGACGCTTCCGTGGGCCGCGTGCGGTGTCCGCGTGGTGCGCGAAGCTGCCTCCGGGGTCCGCACCGGTGAACCTGGAATCCCGACCCGGACCCCGCGGCGAGGGGTCGCGGCTCAATAAAGATACTGGTTGTTGAACACTGGGCTGCGCGTTATGGAAGGCGATTTAGAGGGGATAAGTGAATCGAATCGTAATAATAATAGGTGAATAAAAGGGAGAGTTTCCAAACCACGGTCAGGGCCGTGGCACCTGCGATGGCCACGTCGGGGCTGCTCCGCCCGGGTCCCCTCTTCTTTCCTTTCCGTGACACGCTGCCCTCGGCGTGCGGTGCCCCCCCCCCCGTGGGGCAGAGAGCTCAGAGGGTGGGCGCCCGGCCTCAGTCCCGGGGGCCCGGGGAGGCGGGGGGGGGGGGGTCCGCCCTGCGTGGGGTCAGGCGCTCGGCTGCCTGGCTGGGATCCCAGGTCTCCCCGGCTCCCGGGGGGGGGGGGGGCGGGGGTCAGTGACGAGATCTCACGCGCCGTCGGGGGCCTGCCGGGCAGGGGACACCTACAGTTACCCCCCCTTTTTTTTTTGTGGGTCACAGGGCTTAGGCTCGGGGCCTGAGCGCTGTCCCTGAGCTTTTTCTGTCCGAGGCTGGCGCTCTACCACGTTGAGCCGCAGCGCCCCTTCCCAGTTTCCTGGTGGTTCACTGGAGAGAGGAGTCTGAGGACTTTCCTGCCTGGACTCTCGGATCCCGGCCTCCTGAGTGGCCAGGATTACAGGCGTGAGCCACGGGCCTCCGGCTTAGCGTTGTCCTTCATTGCATCCCGTCCAGCCAGGCGGCTGGCAGGGGGAGGGCTAGGGTCCTCTCCAGCATCCGTGATTGGCAGTGACGACTGCCAATCACTTCTGGCTAGTTGGTTCTTGCCGCAGATCTCCAGCTGTGACGGCCGGCGCGTGTCACCAAAGTCACCAGGCTGAGGTTCGGGGCAGATAAACCATCTCTGGGGGGGGGTGGGGTGGGGTGGGCGTGGGAGGAACCTGCCACAAACTCCTTGCCCAGGAAGGAGCCCCGGAAGAGCCCCTGGCTGGGCGGGAAGGGTGAGGGGTGGAAGGGTGGAGCTAATCGCCCCAGGGAGAAGTGTGTAATGAACTAGAAGCGTACTCCCAGTTCATCATACCGAGTGGATTTATTTTATAGATCTTTACGTTTTTGAAGTTGTTTCCCCACCCCCCCTTTTAATTTTAGACAAGGTTTCACTGTCACCCAGCCTGGTCTTGAACTCGTGCTCCCCTCTGAAACGCCCTCCTTCCTCAGTGCTGGGATTACAGGCACGCGCCCCCACGCACGCAGGACAGCCGTTCCTGAAGGCGAGTAGAAGAACCGGCCCCGTACGGAAATGGCAGCGTGTGTGCGCGCGCGTGTGCCCGTTGAAAGAAATTCTCCACGACTGGAAACGGTCTCAGAGCGCCCGGGGGGAGAGACGTGGTGGGTGAACGTTCGCTTCTCCTCGAGCGGGCAGAAAGGAAAGCATCGTTCTGTCCCTGGATGATTTCGGAAGCTCTTTATGTCCCTACGGGTCACCGGGGCCACCATCCCTTATCCCATTGGGCCTCCGTGTGCATTTGTGACTCGCTCGTGCTGGTGTTTATCTTGATGAAGAAAGCAGCCGACCACGGCCAGGGTGTGGTGCTCTCGACGCGCACCAGATGGGAGGATGCACCGGGATCGCTCTGGAAGCCTGGCCAACCTGTGGTCCAGACGGCCTGCCGTTTCCATTTCGGTGCTGATCTTTTCCTACATTTATTTTGTGTTCGGGGTGGGGTGGGGGTGGGGGGGAAATGTTTTTAAAATTGGACGTGGGTTGCATACACTGTGGAAATACGGGGGGCTCCTGTGCCCGTCTCTGTGAGCGGGGGGGCGGGGGGCGGGGACTTGGGGCTTACCTTGGATGTTTGGAAGCGTGTTAATTGAACCTAGCAGCTTGCAGGGTCTTTGGGGCCCGGCCTGCGTCGGGGCGAGGGGCCGGGCGAGGGGGGGGGTGTGCCAGGGCTTGTAAGCCGGGGTGTCACCAGGGAGGGGCGTCCTTAGGAATTTCTGTTTGTGTGTCGTTAAACCATTCCCGCCCTGTGGATCGGTTTGACTGTGCCCTTACCGGGTTTTGACAGCTTATCTTTTAGGGGGTCCCTGACTGAGGGAGCCGGCTTTGCCAGACTTCTCATCGATTCTGTCCGCAACCCAGTAGCGTTCTGTGGCTGTCCCCAGGAACCCGGTGTGTCGCCCTAGTCGGTTTCTGTCGTTGGTAACAATAAACCTTCGTGCGTGCCCACCAGAAAGCTACGGCAAAAATCAAGCCTGGTGGTGAAATGTTAGACGTCTACTGGGGGGTGGGAATCCCAGCCCTCCAGGGCCCAAGCAAGGTCCAGGCCACGGTGCCCATCACCCCGACACCTTGCCGTCTCGGTCACCCCGACACCTTGCCGCCCTTGATTCTTGCCCCTTAAAGGTAAAGCAGCAGGCTCAGCCCCCACCCACGGGAGGGCATGGTGTGGGGGGGCGACCCCTGGGGTAAATGTCCAGGAGAACCGGCAGAAGCTGAGTGGGTGGGGGAAGGTGGAGGGCCGTCTGGGGCTGAGGTCTGCCCGTTGCCAGCTGCTAAGGGCACAGACTGGTGGGCCGCCCGCCACCCGGAGTCCTCCAGGACCGCAGCTTGGAGGCCCCGCTCAGAGCGGGGCTGCTGTTCCACAGTCTTGTCCTTGCTCACCGGAGAGCTTCTGCCGTTGCTGCAAAAGAGCAGAGAGAAGCCTGGCGAAGGTGAGGACAAATGAAAGCGGAGCAGTATCTGCAGCTTTGGGGGGTCGCAGCGCTGGGACAAAGTGACGACGGGGGGTCAAGCTGGAAAGGCACAGTGGGTGTATTCGAAATGTGAAGGAAAGCCGGAATGTAGGTCCACCCTGTGGGTGGCCGGGCCTATTTCTGTGATACGGTTTTGATGATAAAACCGCGTCGTTTCACGGGCACGAGAATGTTTGCAACCGCACCAGTCTTCCTGCTCTTACACGCACGTGCGCACACGTGCACACGCACACGGAGTCGAGACGTGTTTAAAGAAGACACGCCTCCATGCTCAGCTTAGTCTGGAGCGGGGGTTTTCCGCCCAGAGGCTCTGGGAAGCCCCGGGTCTCTCCTCGAGATGGGGGATTCGTCCGTCTGCCCCTTCTCCCCCCCTCCCCCCCACCCCCCGCGGGCCCTGGAAGGAAGACCCTGAGGTGTTCCCTTCACCCATGGACTTCGGTTTAGAGCAGCTTCAAGTCCATGGCCACAGCGAGGGGAGGAGTCGGGAACCCCTCCACCCCATGGGGGGTTCTCGTGCAGGCCCCCCCACCCCTCCCCACCAGATCCAGGCTCCGGGCCGCCACCCATGTCCACTCCTTACACTTCCCGAGCCCCGCCGGCACCCCGCTTCACGCGTGGCCTGTGGGGGGCAGCTCCTCCGTGCCCCCCCCCCCTCCGGACGTCCCCCCGGGCTCCCGAAGGGCATCTGGCGGCACCTGAGGTTTTACGACGGCGAACAAAGCCGGTCTCCACCTCCGTGGGCGGGTGCTTGTGTGAACAGAACTTCGCAAATCCTCTGGGTAAACAGCCAACGCCAGATTGCCCGCACCGTCCGGGAAGCCACTGCCAGAGGGCCCGGCCAAGCGGGGCTCGGAGCCGGGCCGGGCCGACGCGTTGGTGTGCGGGATTCTCCGCCCTGAGAGGCGCGCCGTAGAAGTAGCCGGGCAGTAGGCGGCCCTTGTCGGATTGTATTCCTACTCGTCCTCGTGATACGTACGCAAGGCCCCTGAGACCCGACGACGATGGCTGGGCTTGGGGTGCTGGCGGCTCGCACCCGTGTCATCCTAGCTACTCAGGAGGCTGAGCTCTGAGGACTGCAGGTTGAAGCCAGCCCGGGGCAGAAACGGCAGGACGCTCGGAGCAAAGTCACAGTGTCCCTGGCGGGGCCTCCCTGGCCAGCGTTCCACACCCCCCTCTCTGTGTTGCTCACACATCGGGTTACATTTCAGAGCGAGTGTTTATTAAACAAATTAATAGTGTGATCAAGATCCCCGGGAAAAACGCCCAGAGGCTGAGATCTCAAGCAAAGTGCTAAGAGCGTAAGTGGCAAATTGAGTAAAGACCACAGGATCCCCGCGCCCCCCCCCTCCGCCCCCCCCCCCCCGAAACAAACTTTGGCAAATGGCTTCTCATTCTCCACACCTAGAGACCAAGAAGCTGGATTCCCTTTGTGTCACCCCACAACGGACAGGCATTTGACGTCACCCCAAATCCCGGGAATGGAAGCCTTGTGCCGGCTTCGCAGGGGCAATTACAGAAACTCCCGTTCTCGTTTATGAGGGTTATGTTCTCTGTAGGCCGTAAACAAGGCCTGTATCTTTGTACATAATCCCAACTTAAATACGGAGAACTTGCTGATTACTTGCTTCCGTTTTCTCAAGTTTAGAAATAAGAGGAAGCCGGGCACCGGTGGCTCAGCCCTGCAATCCTAACCACTGGGAGAGTTGAGACTAGGAGGGCCGTGGTTCGAGGCCAGCTGGCAGAACCGTCTGAGAGACTCCGTGTCTGCAGAGCGTGTTGTGAGGTGAGAAGGCAGAGAAGCCACCTTTCGAGAGGTCGGCTCTTGGGATCTTTCTTAAGAGGTTGGCGGCTGCATGGCGGATTCCGATCTTAAAAGACCAGCGGCAGCCAGGCAAAGACGCCTTTAACACGGCTAGGAAACTGAGCCACCGCGAAGGCCCGGGAGAAAAGAAGGAGTAAGAACGATACCGACAACCAACTCGGCTCCGACGGGGAGCTGACGTGGGACACCCTGGTGGCCGAGAAGAGGCAGCAGACGGGACGGGAACGCCGAGGACACGGGGCATAGCGTAATGGGGCCGGTGCGGGTCTGGGCCTCGGTAGGGTCGGGTCAGGGGTCAGGGGTCAGGGGTCAGGGGTCACGGACGCTCAAGCCCACCAGCCGAGTTTCAGATGGGAGCGGTCGGCCCAGCGGCCTCCTCTCCTAGGCGGACACGGGGCTCGTTCAGGGAGGCAGCGAAGGGCCGGCCTCCGCTCCTCTTTGACCTTGTGGCGGCATTTCTTTGGGGGTGCTGCGACTGTCGAAGGCGACGGGATCCCCTTCGAGTGACCTCCGGGCCCGGCGGCTGCGGCCACACACCCTGGCCCTCCGTGATGAAGCCCTCACGTCCACACCGGGGTCTCCCCCTCCTGCCCCTCCCAGCCCCCCCGAGGGCTAGAACGGTCACCGTCTCCTTTCCCGGCAGTGAACCTTCCTTCCTTTGTTCTCTGTGCCTGGCTGTGTGCGTGGTTTTCTGGCGAGGTCTGGGTTTCCTCCGACAGGCGAGGAGGGAGGCGCGCGGCAGGCAGGCGGGGCGCTGCGTGGTGCGCAGGAGGCGGGGGGCAGCCTTGGGAGGAGAAGGGAAGCCACGGCCTGTGCGTTTCAGTACACGCGCCCCGGCGATCGTGGGGGAGGGCCGCTGTCTCCCGCCCCGGCTCGGCTTCTAGAATCGACTCACGGAGTCCCGACCTCAAGGGTTGCCTACCGTGGGCCGTTAGCTAATTTCCTCCTGGCGGTGAGTTTCTCTCCCCTCACCTCAGGACGAGGGCCAGGCTCTCCGTCCTCCCGGAAGGGAGAATTCAGGGGGGCATTTTCGGAGGTAGGGTAACAGGGCGACCTCATCCACCGGCCCGATGCGGGAGCTCCGGGTCGGGGGCGCGCGTACCGGCGGCGGCGGCGATTCTGGGTGCAGGACGCTGGAGATTTCTGGGGCCGCTGGGCTTCCGCCCCTCGGAGGCCGGGCTCGGGGGAGAGCGGGCCGCCGGCTCAGGGTTTCCAGGGTGTGGATGGAGACGGGGGGAGGTCGTGCCCAGCCTCTCACCCTCCAGCCCGGGCTCCTGTTGCCCGCCACGCGGGAGAGGCAGAACAACCCCGACGCCAGCGTTGCTCGTGAGGCGGGCGGACGGGCGGAATGTTCCGGCACGCGGCCCTGCGCTTCCTCTCGGGAGCCGAGCGTTTTCCCTCTTCCGTGGCCTGCCTGCCCGGCCCAGCTCCATGCGGCACGGACCACCGGAGCGAGGCATTGAGCGCGTACCACGGAGACCGCCACGCAGAGCCGAGCCGTGCCGCGCGGGGCAGGGGGCCGGCGGTGTCAGCGGAAGCTTCTGGATCTTTACCCATGAGCTCCTGGGCCGACAGCAGGGGCGGGGAGGGGCGGGAGACGGGAGCAGGCGTGGCTGCTGACTTGGAGAATGCCATCCACAGAGCTAGGGATTGGCGGTGGGGGGGGGGGGGCGGGGGTGGGGCGGGTCCCCACTTTCCTAGCGGGAGGACCCCGGGCAGGCCAGAGGCATTCCAGCGGGCACAGCTATGAAGAGCTGGGTGGCCACGATTCCGTGGCTTCCGGTCACGTGGTCACCACGTGCATTCGCTCTCGGGGTCCAGGATCACCACGGTGGGGGGGGTGGGGGGGGGTCTCACCAGGCACAGCTGTCCGCGCGGGCGACCCCCGTTCTCCTGAGGCCGAGGCGCGGGGGGCGGGGGGGCGGCGCGCAGTGTCCAGCCACGCTGTCTGGGAATCAGATGGGGGTGCCGTCGCTCGTGTGTCCTCACGCAGGAAGGGCCCCCCCCCCCGCCGCCCTCGGTGCCTGGAGAGGACTCCATGCTAGAGGGCTGCACCCCCACCCGTGAGACTAGTTCCTTATAGTTTGACATTAAAAATATAGGGAGCCCTTGTTCACCTCTACCCCATGGTAAACGGACAGTAAGAAATGATCATAGTCATAGATATGGAAATAAACCATAATAGTTGTAGAAATGCCATGGTAAACTGTCGGGTTGGTTTACTTATGATTGAATACTGGATTGTTTTAGCCGCTCAAGGCTTGCTTAGTGGTAATGGGGGAAACACGGTCGCAATTGTTAAGTGGGTACTAGGTCAGCCTGACCGCATATTCTGCTTCCCGTGCACGGGCTTGCTTAACCCATTTGTGACTTGCTCTACCCCCTGCATCAGTGCTACGTGACCCCCTGCTGTCAGTTTCCTGATATCGAGGCCAGTTCCCGATATCAAAGCCAACATAGGTAAACTGAAAGGGTAGACAGCCAATGGAAACAGGACAAGACTTGCTTGCTCAATGCCATCCAATCAAGTATCTGCCAAGTTGGAAATACCCTGTCCCTGTTGTGATCACAATAAAAACCCTCCTATCTGAGGGTCGGGGCTCTCGATCCAGATCCGCTGCGTCGGTGACGGTTTGAGAGTCCAGGCTCGAGCTTGCCATAAAGACTCTCATGCGTTTGCATCGTATCGGCTCCTCGGTGGTCTTGGGGACCGGAAATCTGTGCCATAACACCCGTGGCCTGGCAGACGCCTTCCCATCCATTCCTCGGTGGAGGAATTCTCCTGCCCAGAACTTAAACCTAGACACTTAAAAAGGATGCTCACGAATCTGACAGTGCACAGTGGCGTCCAGGCCAGCTCCGGGGCCGCGGCTTCGGAGCCAGGGCCTCTGCCCCTCGCTCGGGCAGCAGCAACCGCCGGAGTCAGAGGAGTGACCCAGGAGGTGTCGAGTGTCCCGGCAGAGCCCGGGCTGGTGGACACCCAAGACGCCGTCCTGCTGCTACCTGAGGCCCACGGGAGGCGGGGAGGGGGGAGGGGAGGGAAGGGGGAGGGGAGCCGGGAGCTGGCCACGCCTCCGTCCGCCCTGTCCTCCCAGATACACGGAGTTTGTCTTAAATGACCCCTGCTGGCGCCTCTGTTGGGAAGGGCCGGGGGGAGCTTGAGGCGGACATCAAGTTCATAGCTGGGCGCCGGTGGCTCACGCCTGTCATCCTCGTGACTCAGGGGGCCGACGTCTGAGGGCTGCGGTTTCAAAGCCAGCCTGGGCATGAAATTCCACGAGACTCTTAGCTCCAGGTAAACATCCCCAAAGCCAGGAGTGGAGCTATAGATAGCTCAAGCGGTGGAGAGTGCAAGCCTTGGGCCCAGGAAGCTCAGGACAGTGTCTGGACCCCAAGTTCAACCCCAGGACTAGCAGAAGAAGAGGAGGAGGAGGAGGAGAGGAGGAGGAGGAGGAGGAGGAGGAGGAGGAGGAGGAGGAGGAGAAGAGGAAGAAGAGGAGGAGGAGGAGGAGGAGGAGGAGAGGATGAAGAGGAGGAGGAGGAGGAGGAGGAGAGGAAGAGGAGGAGGAGGAGGAGGAGGAGGAGAGGAAGAGGAGGAGGAGGAGGAGAAGAGGAAGAAGAGGAGGAAGAGGAGGAGGAGGAGGAGGAGGAGGAGAAGAGGAAGAAGAGGAGGAGGAGGAGGAGAGAAGAAGAAGAGGAGGAAGAGGAGGAGGAGGAGGAGGAGAAGAGAAGAAGAGGAGGAGGAGAGGAAGAGGAGGAGGAGGAGGGAGGAGAAGAAGAGGAAGAGGAGGAGGAGGAGGAGAAGAAGAGGAAGAGGAGGAGGAGGAGGAGGAAGAGGAGGAGGAGGAGGAGGAGGAGGAGGAGAGGAAGAGGAGGAGGAGGAGGAGAAGAGGAAGAAGAGGAGGAAGAGGAGGAGGAGGAGGAGGAGGAGAGAGGAAGAAGAGGAGGAGGAGGAGGAGAAGAGGAAGAGGAGGGAGGAGGAGGAGGAGAAGAAGAGGGAGAGGAGGAGGAGGAGGAGAGGAGGAGGAGGAGGAGGAGGAGGAGGAGGAGGAGGAGGAGGAGGAGGAGGAAATTGGGCGTCATTCACAGTCAGCACACGTGTGGCCACTTGAGGCTGTGACTTGAAGCAGCGGCTCTTTCAAAGCTCTGGCTGTATCCGTCAGGCACCAATCCAAATTCCCACAAACGATACCACTTTATAATCAGGATTGACTGGCTCAGGGGGGATCGTTACTGTGCCATTTTAGATGACACGTTCAGACACATCAAGTCACTTTCTCAAGGTAGCAGGACTCAACAGTGAGGTTCTTGGCTAGGTTGAGGTTCTCTTCCTTCCTCTCCCCTTCCTTCCCTCTCCTTACAGTAATCACAAGGGGCGTCCCGAGAAAGGGTGCACACACACAGCACCAGAACGGAACGGAAGGTGGAGGGCGTGACCCCCGTGGGGTCATCTGGTTTTCCTCGGAACGCCAGCACAACCGCGGAGCGAAGCCCAGCCTTCCGCAACGGCGCCGAGACAGTCTGCCCACCTGTGCAATATGAAGACAGAGCCCGCCTCATACCGTATGTAACACGCTCAAGGCCTCAACGAGGGTCAGAGGCCAGAGAGAAAGTGCCGGAAGCTTGCGAAGCAGATCTCCTCCACGTGACCCGGTCTTGGGCATGAATAACATCAAAAGCACAAGTGGAAAACATCTACATCTATTAGCTGGACTCCTTAAAAAAATGTGCCTTTTTGGGTTTCAAAGGAAAAGAAAAGGGCTGGGAATATTGGTCCAGTGGCAAGAGTGCTCGCCTCGTATACATGAAGCCCTGGGTTCGATTCCTCAGCACCACATATATAGAAAAGGCCAGAGGTGGCGCTGTGGCTCAAGTGGCAGGAGTGCTAGCCTTGAGCAAAAAGAAGCCAGGGACAGTGCTCAGGCCCTGAGTCCAAGGCCCAGGACTGGCCAAAAAAAAAAAAAAAAAAATCCAATCCATGGAAAGAAAAAAATAAACAACTGACAGAGTGGGAGGAATATTAATGAAGAACCTATCTGATAAGGAACTTATATATAAAATATACCAACGATGAATGGCTCAGCAATAAAAATGATAAGTCAATGATAAGTTTAAAATGTGCTAAGGCTTTGAGAGAAGCTTCCACCATGGAGAGACACAAATATACAGCCATGAACACATATTGTTACTAGTCGTGAGGACAAAGAAGAAACAGCAGAACCACCTGGAGATATCACTAAGGTGGTTAAAACAAAACTACAAAATCCTAGGTTCCCGTCAATGGAAGAAATAGAAAGTCATCTTTTATACGCACAAGAGAATATTATTATTCAGCTATAAAGAACAACAAAATGATATAATTTCCAAGAAATAGATGAAGTGGAGATCATGATATTAAGTTAAAAAACAACAACAAACCAGACCTAGGGGGCTGGGAATGTGAAGCCCTGGGTTCGATTCCTCAGGACCACACAAACAGAAAAAGCCAGAAGTGGCACTGTGGCTCAAGAGGTAGAGTGCTAGCCTTGAGCAAAAAGAAGCCAGGGACAGTGCTTGGGCCCTGAGTTCAAGGCCCAGGACTGGCAAAAACCAACAACAAACAACAACCCCCCACCTCCCCAGACCTGAAGATAAACACCAACCGTTATTTTCTCTCACACGTGAAGTCTAGATCTAAAAAGAGAGACAGGCAGATTAAGACATGCATTAAAGGGAGGGGCCAGGGGGAGGCAGGAGGAGGGGGAGGGTTCTAGAAAGGGCCCACAGAGTAGACACCACTGCTATGGACACAGAACCTCAGTTTATTACCCTGCAGGCCACCTGGTGGTTATAATGGGGAACTGCGTCTCAATCGACCCCGAGACACATCTGGCCCCTCCGCCCATCATTTGATCGCCCAAGAACGGGTGATTATAGAATTAAACAACAACAACAACACTGGTGGGAAACCGTCAATAACTTCCCAGGCTGACCAGCGCACAGCAAGCTGCGCGAGAGCAAGTGACAGGGGGGGTGGTCAGGCCTTTCTGTATTCCGAGATGGTCTCCGAGTGACTCGGGGGGGGGGGGCGGGGAATGGCTCACCTTCAGGGCAGTGAATGAAACCACCGCGGCCCTTGAGGCTGGCAAGGTGCCCAGCACCGCGACGCCCGTGTCCTGCCGGCTAACCTGGACGCTCCGTCTTGCAGGTGGGAAAGCCGGCGGGAGCAGTTTCCCCGCTTCCCGGGTCACGGGGACCGTCAGGAACGCCCCCGTGACGGCGTACCTGGCGTCTGGAATCCACGGGCCCTCCCAGGCCCCGTTCCCGCTCAGCTAGCTCATGCACCTGTCTGATTGCTGGAGGACACCTCCGCCTGCCTGCGCCTGGCACCGCCGGAGCCAAACCCTCTTTCCCTCGAATGGGAGGAGCGGACCTAGGGAAAGAAGCCAACGGACTGGGACCTGGCTGCCCCGGGACTTGAAGACTCCCAGATGATTTGGGGGAGCCCTGCCTGGACCGTGGCCACCTTTCTAGGCGACCGGCGGAGCCGGGTCCTGCCACGCGTGTGGACACACGTGTGGACCAACCCTCCTCGCCAGCCCTGGCCAGAAGGACCGAGGGTCCCCTCACCCTCCGTGGGAAATGGGACACTGGGGTCTTCTGACGAAAGGCCCCGCTATGCCAGCAGCAGGGCAAATATCCAGGCTTCCAGGTCTGCCATGGATGGAGGAGAGAGAGAGAGAGAGAGAGAGAGAAGAGAGAGAGAGAGAGAGAGAGAGACAGAGAGAGAGAGAGAGAGAGAGAGAGAGAGAGGGCCCTACTCTATTCAATACCCAGGCCAGACACCGAGAAAGGCGTGAGGATTCATTCCAGGCGCAGTTGGATTCTGCAGCATTTGGATCCCAGATTGTGTGGTACTGGCCCAGCCTCTGTGGGATGCTGTCAGAGGCTCAGAACAGGAGCCCCGACCCGCCCCCCCTCCCCCCCCCCCACACAGTGGGGAGCTACAGAAGAGCAGGCCTTCATCCTCCCACGACGGGAGGCATCGGCACGGCACAGGCGGCTGGAATGCACTGTGCGTGTGCGTGTGCGTGCATGTGCGTGTTCCGTGTTCTCTCGTGACCTCAGTTGGCCACGAGCTGAAGGCTTCCCCTGGGATAGGACAAGGACCCCCTCCCCCCCCGGAGCTCTGGATGTGGAGCCTGAGACAGCAGCTAACCGCCTGTGGGCTGCAGGGGTGCAACGCGGAGGGCCGTGGTTTTGAAGGAGAGGCTGCGGCGCGGAGGCAGCGTGGGAAGCCGGGGGAGCCCGGGGGAGGCCGGGGAGCCACGGGGCGCCTCCCGGAGATGAGACGCGCCGGACCCGTGACTCTGCGTGCGCGCGGGTCGGCGTTCAGACGATCGTCCCTGCTGTGACGGTTGGGAGCCCGAGTCCAGGCCCCCCCCCCCCCCCCCCCCCCCCCCCCCCGCCCCCGGGAATGGCGTTTCCCGGAAGAGGAGTTCAGGTCTGAGCGCCCAGCCCGGGCGGCTGCCTTTACTTGGAAACGAGCTTACTTTGTGGGTGCTCATATCTGAAGCCAAATGAGGTTTTATGATCATCCGCAGAAGCCAGGGAGGTGGCTGTCGATAGGGCCGACCCACCCGCCCGGGGCCTTGTGCCTCAGCCGCCAGCGGCCGTCCGCGCGAGGCACCGACTGCTGAGGACGTTCCCCGCGGCGGCGGTGCGCACCGGTCACCCCCGCGGCGAGGCCGTCAGCGGAGACGGGGCGGAGGAGGCAGGAGACGGGCTTCCCGAGGCGGCTTCGCTTCCAGGACGCGCCTCGTCTTTGGAGAGTTATGTCACCGCGAGGGCCCCTCCCACGGGCTGTACCTCACCGTTCACCTGTGACCCGCGCGGCAGGCCGAGCCAAAGTGCTTAAAAAATAAACACTTGAAACCCTTGAAATACTCTAAGCCCATTGACAAATTTACCTCTTTTTTTTTTTTTTGTTGCCAGTCCTGGGCCTTGAACTCAGGGCCTGAGCACTGTCCCTGGCTTCTCTTTGCTCAAGGCTAGCACTCTGCCACTTGAGCCACAGCGCCCCTTCTGGCCGTTTTCTGTATATGTGGTGCTGGGGACTCGAACCCAGGCTTCCTGTATACAAGACGAGCGCTCCTGCCACTAGGCCATATCCCCAGCCTGCCTCTTCCCTATTGGAAGAATCAGATTTCACCGCGGGGCCTGGAAGCCGGGGCTGGGACCCTGCTGGTGTGGGGCTCTGGGCTGGACATGGTCTCTCTCCCCAGGGTGTGTGTACCGGAGGCTTGGGCATCTGGGTGGAAATTGTAGATGCGTGCGGAACCTTCTAGAAGGCCCAAGAGGTGGTCCTCGGGTCATTCCGGAGCGTGTCCTCCAAAGGGCTCATGAGCCCTCCGTCTCTCAGCTTCTCGGTTCGAATCCCAGCCTCCTCCTCTCGCCCATGTTCTCGCTCACGCCCCCACCGTGAGATCTCCGTGGAGCGGAGCTGACGGCCGCGCGTGGTCAGGACTGAGGGTGGTTCCAGAGCCCCCGGGGTGGGGGTAGCTAAAGGTCTGGTTATGAGTCTGAGGTGGGGCCCGGAGGGAAGAAGTTCGGTCACTGGGGGACCTGACTTCAAGGTGGACATGGAAACCCTCGCCATGGCCTTTCATACCCCGAATTCCCACCTCCCAAGACGGCAGCAGCCCTGTTCCAGAACAGAAACTTCCCCGTTCCCAGACGACCACTTCCCCCCTTCCGTGAGGAAAGCCGTCTTTCCGGTCCGCGTGGGCTGCTCACGGGCCCCCGCTTTGTGGAGCGGGGGGTGCGGTCGGCCGGTGGAGGGGCAGCCGACGCGCGGAAGCACCCGGCACGGAGTGGGGAGGCCCAGTCGCAAACCTGGGACGCACCGAGTTCCCCCTCTGGCCCGGTGGCGTGGGGTCGTGTTGATTATTCTGCTAGCTGACGGCCGGCAGAGCTTGACCCGAGCCCGGCCGATTCCGGCGGGGGGGGGGGGGGGGGCGGCCCGCTAGGCTGGGGGTGAGGAGGGAAGTCCTGCCTGGTCCGCGAGCGCGCTCGCTGGGATGTCCACGAAGGGCGGTCTTCCAGCCCTAGGCCGCCAGCCCCCGCGGACTCGTGCTCACGCGGGCTCTGCCCAGACCGCGGACGCCACGGTTCTCCCGAATTTAAAAATCTTAGGTTTTGGGGGTGGTTTAAACAGGCAGGGACTTTCCTATTGCATGCCGTCCTGGCAAAATGGCCAATTGTGTCCCTGCTGTCCGTCGATGCGGTGGATGTAAAAGACCACGTACAGGGAGCCATCGGGCTGGAGGGTGGATGAAACCTTTGCCCGAGGACAGAAGCGGTCCTTGCCGTGTCCAGGCCGTCTTATCCAGGCCCTGGGTTCTCCCACGATTTCACCAATCAACGAGGGGGCCACGCACAGAGAACACCTTGCGCGCGGTGATTTCAAGGGAATTCGCCAACTCTGCGGTCTTGCATGCCACGTGGAAAGTGAGCACAGGGCTGGGGATATGGCCTGGTGGTTAGAGCGCTCGCCTCGTATACATGAGGCCCTGGGTTCGATTCCCCAGCACCACATATACAGAAAACGGCCAGAAGGGGCGCTGTGGCTCAGGTGGCAGAGTGCTAGCCTTGAGCGGGAAGAAGCCAGGGACGGTGCTCAGGCCCTGAGTCCAAGTCCCAGGACTGGCAAAAAAAAAAAAAAAAAAAATAGTGAGCACATTCAGGGCCTTCGGGGTGCAAGGGATGGGGGCACCTCAGACCTGCAGGGTTGGCGGGGGACTGGGAACGGCGGAGTGATGGAGACAAATGGAACTTCGTCACCGATTTCAAAATGATCCACGTTTTCACTTACAGGAGCCTGATGCCAGTTGTAATTCCAAGCCCAAAAGAAATACATACGATATAGTGTAAGATTACAGACCCGAATGTGGCCTTTTATTAGAAAGCCATGCAAACAATGCTCGTGCATGTCTTTATTGTCAGAAAATAGTTCTTATGATGTGGTGTTAAATTAAAGGCTATAAACTGTGCGCACAACATTATAGTCTACTGTATAACACTTGAAAGTTTATATAGTTGTTGAGTTAAAGTATTTTTGATGGTTAAGATACCGTCACCATTTAATAAAGTATTCTTTGTGCATTGTATATATATATATATGTATATGTACACTTGCTAAAATGAAACCCCTCTTGTACAACTAATTGATGCTAATGAACAAGAATTCCTGTGGGGTGCTGGTAATCCTGGTCACTTAGGAGGCTAAGGTCTGAGCCTCGTTACTCAAAGCCAGCACGAGCAGGAAAGCCCACGAAACTCTTATCTCTAGTTAATCACCACAAAACAAGAGCCAGAAGTGGAGCTGTGGCCCAAGTGGTAGAATGCTAGCTTTGAGTAAAAAATTCAAAGAGAGTATCCTGACCAGGCTGCAAGCAGCCTCTGCAGAAAGCCTTCATGGCTTTCTGCTGTAAAGTTTCCCTCTTTGTCACGTTCCGGCACTTTCTAATGTTCTATAGTGGCTGTGTATCATTTCTTTAATAAGCAAAACCATTGAAGCTATTCACAAAACTCGTGACGCTTCTCTGCGGAGGATGTTCAGGTTACAGATGGTCTTCATTTTCTTCTTTACACGAAGCTGAGCCTAAGGTGAAATGAATAGTTTCTGAAGATGACCCAAGGTAAGTACTGCCCTTCCCCATTTCACTGGTGGAACTGGGGTTTGAACTCAGGGCCTTGAACTTGGTAGGCAGGTGTTCTACCGCTTGAGCCACACCCCAGGCCATTTTTGCTTTTATTTCTTCTTCAGATAGGGTCTTATTCTATGATTCTCCTTCCTCTGTTTCCAGAGCAGCTGGGATTATAGTCCACACCCGGCTCATTCTTAGCTCCTTCCTGGGGACCCGCAAAGCCGTCAGCTGGACTCAGTTATGTTCATTCACTGGGAGCTTACCACGGAGCAGGCGCCGGTCAGTATCCACGGGGAGAGATCAATGGCTTCTCCAGGAACAAACGCTCATTGCAGACAGGGCTCACGCCTGGAATCCTAGCTACTTGAGGAGCTGAGATCTGAGGATGGGGGTTCAAAGCCAGCCCGAGCAGGCAAGTTCGCCAGACCCTCTCCAATGAAACCACCCAAGAAGTGGTTGAGAGGTAGCCTTGAGCACTAAAGCTCCAGGACAGTGCCCAGGCCCTGAGTTCAAGCCCCAAGACTGTAGTGCATGCACAAATACACACACACACACACACACACACACACACACACACACACACACACACACCCTTCCTTCCTCTGGAAGGTTGGGTGTTCCCAGACGGCGGTGTGCAGTGGTGCCGTGTCCACACTCACACACCCCCTTGTGGCCGCGGTGGGGATTGCTGACACACCCGGCCACCCTGCAAGCCAAGAAAGCAGGGCTCACCCTCTGCCTGGTCCAGCCCCGGCTCTCGCGCCCCGCACGCGCTGGAAGAAGCCCGTGCTGTCGAGAGACAGTGTCTGTGGGAAATTGACCACGGTTCCACCCGACGGGCCGCGAGAGCAGCCGGCGGGTGGGGGGATTGGCCCAGGGCCCGGCGGGATTATTTTGGACGGCTGGAAAAAGAGACAGATGCATGCGTGTCCAGTTCCTTCGCCGCCCGGGTGCTCCGTACGGAGGGAGGAGCTGGCCGCCACTCAACTAGAAGGTTCCGTGTCTAATATGGTTTGGAAAGGCGAAGGGGGCGAAAATCCACACGGGAAGAGCAATTTACTGCTTAGGACAGATAAATAAGTCTCTGCACGAATGGTTCTTTTCTGTCTTCTTCAAGGTCCCAAAGCTCCCTTGGACAGGGATATTTAAAGTGTGTTTAATTCCATTTTTCCCTCTGGGAACACGGATCTGCCCCCCAAGAGCAGTCTACGGCAGCCTTAGTTCTCGGAGAGTTACGCTTCTTCCAGTCACACAAGGAACGATCTTTTTTTTTAATTAAAAAGTTACTTATTTTTTCCCCCCAGTAGTACTGGAGTTTGAGCTCCGGGCCTCATGCTGACTAGGTAAGTGCGTTGCTACCCGGGCGATGTCTCTAGTCCTTTTGTGTTTGGTTTGTTGTTAAGTTAGCATCTCACTAGCTTTTGGGGCCTGGGCCGTGAACCTCAGTCCTCCTACTTTTGTTTAGCTGGAATTACAGGACTGCGCCACTATGCCCAGTTCCAGACAAAGTTCTGAGAAGGCCTTCCCCCCCCTCCCTCCCTCCCTCCCTCCCTTCCTCCCATCCCTTCTTGTCTTCCTTTTGTACCCTTGTGGCTGTTGCAGCTCCCATGTCTTCCACTTAGACCATCTTCAGGCAGAAGCCCATGTTGTTGTAGCGTACCTGGCCCTGCAGCTGGGAGGGAGGACACCCCCCTCCCCCCCCCCCCACCCCCTCCCCCCCGTCCCCTTTAGGTCTTACTCTACACGTATGCTCTGCACTTTGGGGGAAATGGCCTCTTTCCCTTTGTGCCCTCTCCACTGGAAACCACGCGGTGCAAGTACACCCTTCCTTCCCCTTTGCTCTCTCTCTCTCAGCAAAACCGCACGTGGCGTTTCCTAGAAGCCCCTGCCCAGCACCTGTAACCCAGGTAACGGGACACCTCGCGGTGGGACAGGGCGGGGAGGGGGTCCCCCAAGCTCTGAGGACACTTCTGCATCCTCAGCCGCCGTGGCCACACCTCCTTCCCCGCCCTTCCCTGTGGAATCTCTCCCTGCTGGTAGTTGGAGCGGCTACCCCCTCCCCACCCCCCCACTGTAGAGCAGGGGGCCGGCAGTTTGGGTCCCCCAAGTGAGCTCCTCTCTGCCTGAGCCAGGCGGCAGTCTCCGGTCGGCCCGCCTGCCCCTCCCATGTGCAGACGCTCCTGGTTGCGGAGCACCCCGCAAGAACACATTGTCCCCGGGGGGGGGGGGTGCCGGCAGGCAAGCCGGGTGCGCGCCCACCGCAGCCGCAACGCAGAGAATTGGTGACCGTCGGGGTTCCTCTCGGAAACGGCCGGCATGTCCTGCCCGGTGCCTTTGTGTGCTGGGGGGGGGGGTGGGGTGTGGGGGGGTGAACCCCAGTGGGTCTAAGCTGTGCGCAGAGTTCCACGAGAAGAGTGGGGAGTGGAGACTTCTGGCAGGCAAAGGCCCCATGGGACACACCCTACCCCCTGCCCCCCCACCCCCAGGTCCCCCCTGAGGGCTTCAGGCCTCACGCTCCCCAAAGGCTCACTCCTGTGGTCTGCCTGCCTGCCTGCCTGCCTGCCTGCCGGAGGAACCGGTTTCTCCAGCCCCTGCCTCTGCTGAGGTCCGGGAGGACAGCAGGCCAGTGTCCCGGGCATGAGTGGGGGGCAGGCCGGGGCCTGCCAGGCTCCAGCTGTGGGGACTGGCGGGGGGGGGGGGCGTGGGGCAAGAGGGCCCGGGCCGCGGGCGCTGGCGGCCGCCTCCGCAGCCTGGGCCGCACTTCCGGGCCGGCAGCGCGCTGGAGCTGGCTAATGTTTAACGGAGCCCGGCCCCGGCCCCGGCCCGCGCCCTGGCGCCCACAGCCGGGCCCGTCACCGGGCAGAGCCACCCGGGAGGAACTTCCTGTTCCCCGGGGGGGGGGGGGGCCCACTGCCAGGGCCTGGCCGGCCAGACAGAGCCGCTGCTGCGGGCGGAGAAGGGACGGACGCAGCCGGAGGCCGACAGACAGACAGACGGACGGACGGACAGACGAGTTCACCTGCCCCGAGGAGGTAAGCGCTCCGGAGAGCGGCCCTCGGGGCCCGGGGACAGGACTGTGACAGGAGGCCTGACGCCCGAGCTTTGCGTCCCGCCTTCCCGAGGGGGCGGCCCTGTGAGCGCAGGGGGGTGGCGATTCCGGGGGGCGGGCAGCAGCCCTGCCTGGGGGGCTGCCGAGTCACTGAGCCCTGGTGTTCTGTGGGCACCTGTGTCGATGGCTTCTCCAGGCTCCGGAGGGGGCCTTGCGGGGGGTGGGGTGGGGTGGGGTGTGGGGGGGTGGGGGGTGGGTAGGAAAAGCCTGGCTGCCGCTGGCTGCTCCCACAGGGCTGGCCCTGAGGAGGGGGGGGGTCTGTCCTGGAGGGGGCGTGTCCTGATGGAGGGGGTGGGGCCCGGCCCCCTCCCCCCCCTTCCCCCCACCCCGCAGTCGGTAGGCAAAGGTTGGGGCCTGGTGGGGAGGAGCGTGCGCCTCGTTGGGGGGCCGTTTGCCCCTCCTGCCCCTCCTGCCCCGCTGTGTGCGGAGCCGGGCCGGCTGGGCCTCTGCCTGGGCGTCCACAAGGTGCTTGGCGGTCCCAGCGCCGGGCTATTTCCAGCAAACACAACGCAGGCTTCACGGTGCCAAGAGTTGGCGTGTTCTGCCTGGGCTGGGCGGGCGGGGAGGGCGGGGACGGCACTTGGGATTAAATCTGGGGGGGCGGGGGGGGGTCCCTCGGCTCTCTCGGGAATAAGACCCGGCAAGACCTGCGGTTGTAGGAAAGCAGGATCTTTTCCGGTGGCGGTCGGCGGCGGCTGCGGTGTGAGCCGAGGGGGCCTTGGGCTGCCGCTTCCCGGGGTTCCCCGGGGTTCCCCAGGGTTCCGACCCCGTGCGCAGCCTGGGGTGGTCACTTGCCCAGCTCGGTGGCCCGGAGCTGTCTCGGCTGGCGTTCGGGGCACTGCTGGGGTAACTTCCCTTGGGCTGTGCCGACTGTGGCTTGAAGATTAGCAAATGGGGTGCCGGGTCCCCCTGGGTCCTCTTAGGCCCCCCCTCGCCGGCGGGAAGTGTTTGATAATGAGCCGGGATGAACTGTCAAGAGAGGGGCGGAGAAGGAGGGCGGGGGGGGGGCGGGGAGAGAAGAGATCTCGAGTCCCGCCTTGCTCTGTCCAGGCCTCGTGCTGCCTACCCCAGCCCCATCCTTGTCCCCTCCCCCCTTGCCTCGCCCGCTTGCCCCCCCCCCCCCGGGCTGTCGGATGCGGCAGAGGCCCGGGAGGGGAGGGGAGGGGGGGGGAGGGCGATCGCGGTGGGTGCACGCCCGCCCGGCGGCTGACCCGGCGAGCAAGCCTCGGGCGGGAAGGCGGCCCCTGCACGGCCCAGGGCCCCCGGGACCTGCTGCTGCTGCTCAGGGCCGCCATCACCCGCCCGCCTTCGTTCCAGGACACAGGAGGACCATGCGGAGATGGAGAGCGGCCGGAGAGGCGTCCTGGCTCTGCTGGGAGTCCTGGCGGGACTGGCAGGTGGGGCGGTGCGGGGTGGGAAACCACAGTGGGGGTGGGGTGGGGGTTGGGGGGGTGGGGGACGCTGTGCTGCCCGGCCTTCCCACCCCCTCCCTCCACACCCCTCCCTCGCCGGGGTGACGCCTCCCCCCACTCGTGCCCCTCGCTCTTGGTCACCAGCGGGCACGTGAAGACGGGCAGCCCGGGAGTGGGGGGCGGGGGAGGAGCTTTGGGGCGGGGCATGGGGGGGCGTGGGAGGGGCGTCGCGGCTTCACGCACACCCGTCCCCCCCCCCCCCCGCAGTCTCGGGGCCGGCTATCAGATCGTAGAGGGGCCCCGGAACGTGACGGCGCTGGCGGGCGCGGAGGCCCGCTTCAACTGCACGGTGTCGCCGGGCTGGAAGCTGATCATGTGGGCGCTGAACGGCGTGGGTGGTGCTGAGCGTCACGCCGCGCGAGCCCATCATCACCAACGACCGCTTCACCTCCGCCAGCTACGCCCGCGGCGACGGCGACTTCGTCTCCGAGATGCGTGTCCGCGACCTGCGGCTGCGCGACGCCGGCCGCGTCCGCTGCAGCCTGCAGAGCAGCGACCTGGACGCCTACGCCTTCCTGGACGTCGAGGGTGAGCGAGCGGCCGGGGAGGCCACGCCGGGGGCGGGGGGGGGAGGGCAGGGTCAGGCTGCTCACCGTCTGAGGCCACGGATGCCGCCGGGTTCCTCTGCGTCCCCCCCACCCCTTATTCTGTGGGCCTGGTTGTCGTTTGTGCCTTGGTTTCCCTTCTTGCTCCTCCCTTCCTCTTTCCGTCTTTCCTTCCTTCTTCTCCTTAGACTCTCAGACATCGGCCCTGTCGCTTTCCCGTCTAACTGGCTCACGCGTCTTGGAGACTTCCTAGACTCACACCCCGACACCCCCCTCCTCCCCCCCTCCCCCGTGTCCAGCTGTAGTCGACGTGAAGGCAGCGGGCAGTTCTCTCCTCTCCGCGGCTTTTCGTTCGCTCGATGAGCTTCTTTGCCCACAGCTCTGAACGCCCACGGCGTCAGCCTCTCCCTCTTCCTGGGGGAATTTCCTCCGTCTATTTGCTGCCTCGTTTGGTCCACAGGGGCGGCAGGCGGTCAAAGGCTCGCCAACTGTGACAGGTCTCTCGGAGAGAAGGAAGGGCCCCACGAAATCTGTTCTTAAGCCTTTTATTTACTTGCCTCACAAAAATCTCCAAGATTCCATCTGTGTTCATTCCGTCTGTATCTGTGTTGCTAGCTCGTCAGATCGGGTAACTTTTGGTGGAAAGACATGTCTATTTCCATTCGCATTTAAATTTTTTTAAGCCTAAAAATGTAGCTCAATGGGGGGGGTTCCTTGCTTTTGGTGTCTTTAATGCTGTGTGGTTTAATGATGGGTACAGCGATGATTTGGAAATGACCTTTTAAAGTTTTCCAGAACTATTGGCGAGTTTGCATGCTCAACTGTTTATTATTATTTGCTATTGTTGGAAAGAACACGGGAAAAGAAATGGACGATGTGAATCCTGGCTTTGCATTCATCGGTCCGCGTTCTCTAACAGGGATCCCCTCCCCCCACCCCCAAAGAAGGGCTCCATTTCTTTGTCTTTTCAATGGAAGATATGGGAGGTTGGAGGCATGGCTCGGCTGGTAGAGCACTAGCCAGTGAGTGAAAGCATCCGGTACTGAGTTGGAGTCTTGCTCTCCGGCCAAGAGAGAGAAGAGAAGAGAAGAGAAGAGAAGGAATGAGGAGGACGGTTCCTACCCGCTCCGTGGGTTAGGGAGGACAGGACTGAGGACGGTGTGGAGACTCAAGTCCGTCCACTCGGATCAGTGTACTTGTGGCGGGGCCCGGGCTTGGGCGCGTGGCCGCCTGGACTCGGCTCCCGCCTGGTTACTTGCGCGGTGTGGCCTCGGACCTGGCCCTAGGGGACAGGGGCGTCCCCTTGTCCTCCTCTGACCCCGGCAAGTACCACACAGGTCACCCGCGTGAATGGCTGCGTTCATTCCCAGCCAAAGCACGGAACTGTGCGAGCCATCGAGGGGAGGAGAGCCGGTCCCGTCCTCAGGAACCAGCGGGAAGGGCGGACGTGGCGAGCGGAGAACAAGGACGTGAGATTGTTGGCCAGGCAGGGAGAGCAGAGGAGCTCGGATTGCCTGCAGGTCTACCCCGGCAGGGCAGGTCCGTGGGCTGGAGTGGGGGGGGGGGGAGGGAGGGAGGGAGAGAAATGGAGGAAGAGAGAGATGAAAAGAGAGAAGCAGCAGCCCCTGGAGGAGGGACCACAGGAGCCCAGGGCACAACGATCACCGCTTTTCAAACTCCTCAGCCCACGCGCCGTCTTGCCTCGTGTGTACCGTGATTGCCGTCACCTCAGATCCTAACGCGGCGGAGGCGCGAGCACCCCGGGACGTGAAGACATCCCTCTGGCCCGGTGAAGCCTGGGCAGAACGAGGGGAGAACGCCCCTCACGAGGAGAGCCATTGACCCTGGGAGCCGCAGGGTCTCCTCGCGAAGGAGGAAATGCCCGCGAGTTCTCCAGTCGCCAGGGCGTTTCCCTCCCCGTAGATCCACAAGGAAAAGAGACACAGGCGACCAGCTCCAACCCGAGTCACCCGGAATGCGTGCGACGTGGCAGCAGTCACGTTTGTGTAGCGTGGAAAGCTGGATCTGAAATGCCTGCAGAAAAAGATCAAGGTCTCGTGGCTCTGCAGAATGCCAACTATTGCAGCCATGAGAGCAGCCCAAACCCGTGGGAAGTATGATCCCAAATCTAGGGCCCCGGAGTGCAGCCGTTTGCCCCGAGGTGCTTCCCCGCGGGGTGGGGGGGGCCAGGGTGGCGTCCAGAGTCGTCCATTCTTTGTCCGGTGTTCTTTCCAGCACACTCCGCAGCTGGGGTGTGCAGTCATTCGAATGTGTCCCTGTGTATGTGTCCCACCAAGGCTGCGTCTCTGCTGGGGCTGACTCTCAGGTTATTTTAGCAATGCTGGTACAAACGAATATTACGTCCCAAGGCCTGAATGCCGGCAGAGGAAAAGGGATTCTTCTCTTTTTTTTTTTTTTTTTTTTGGAAAAATCGTATTTTCGGCATCTCGACGTAGTTTTACAAATCACTTCCTAACTACCGTACGTCTGGATTAATGTCACCCCGTTCGTCCTCCTCCTCCCACCCAGCCCTGCCCCACCCTCCAGCAGGGGGAGCCTTTTGTTCCCTTGTTGCCTGTCCTCGGGCTTGAACTCAAGGCCTGGGCGCTGCCCCTGAGCCCCTTTTTACTCTTGACCGTTGAGCCACAGTACGACTTCCATCTTTTTTTTGAGTAGTGTATTGGGGATGAGGGTCTCCCCAGCTTTGCCGCCTGGCTGGCTTCGAACTGTGATCTTCAGATCTCAGTAGCACACGTACGCCGTGGGCACCTGTGGCCGCAAGGAGATTCTTCACGAAAACGATGGAAAGTAATTCACCTCCGTCCACAGTTTGAATACCCCATTTGGGGTAGTCCTTTCTGTAACAATGCCAGGATTGATTTTTTTTTTTGGCCTTTTGTTGTTTTAAATTTTGATTTAACTTGTCCTTGGAAACGTGTTCAACGCAAAAGTTATG